>NC_090814.1:132554644-132858098 GCF_000390325.3 Nicotiana tomentosiformis | reverse complement strand
GGCTTGTCCTAGAGTATTCAACCCATTAGGTAACCACCTAGGTGGAAGTCACGATCCTAGATATTTTATCATTTAAAAAACAACCAACACAAAAAATATTGTCTTCTAGTTTTATAATTACAATCAATAGTTTAAAGTAGAAGTAGAAATAACAAACAAGAATGTGGAAGTGTAATCTAAGGCATATTGTACAATTACACTAAATATATACCTAATCCCAATTCTAACTCCCTGAGGATTCGACCCCGACTTGCGTTGAGTTTTATTATTGCTTTGACCACCTCACTACCTATATTTGTGGTGTGAGTTTGGACGACATCAATTTTTGGCGCCGTTGCCGGGGAGTTAAACAGATTTAGCTATATATCTAGGTTTTTGTGTGATTTGTATTCTTTTCCTTCCGAGTCACTAATTTTGTTTTTGAATTGCTTATAGGTACGATAATGGCTCTCAACAACGAGCCCATTGGTAATTTGCCATTGGTGAAGGATGTGGATGATGGTCAAGGAGATGAGGTTCTTCCCGAACCTCAAGAAAATAGGCGAGGTCGACCACCTAATAATAATGTTCCTGTCCCTCCCCCGCCTCCACCAAGAGCGGCAATGCATCGGGTGTTGCCGAACGAGGGTTATGCAAGTGCTATAGTCCCTCCCCACATTAGGGCGGGCAACTTCCAAATCACCAACGTGATGCTTACACTACTTGAGCAATGAGAATTTTTCACTGGGGCTCCAAATCAAAATTCTTACAAGCATCTCAAGGGGTTTGTCGATACTTGTTGGGGGAGCAAGCAAACCAATGTTTCTGAGGACGCGCTGAGGTTGAGGCTATTTCCTTTCTCTTTACGGGGAACAACATTGGACTGTCTAGAGAGATTTCCCAATCATTCCATCCATACATGTGATGAGTTGGATGAAAAATTCATTGTCAAATGCTTCTCTCCGGGGCACATGGCTGCACTACGGGATGAAATTCTAGCGTTCAAGCAAGAGCCCAATGAGCCATTGCATAAGATTTGGGAATGATATCGTATCATGGTTAAAGAGTGCCCAAATAATGATATGACCGAGTCCATGATCCAATAAACCTTCCACAGGAGGATCAACACAATAAATCAATGTGTGGTAAATCAACTCGCCGGCGGGAACTTCATGAACACACCTTATGCCGAAATTTGTGAAATTTTGGATGAGATGGCGGATACCTCATCGTCATGGAAAAGTAGGGCCAATGTTCAGCAAGGTGACCCCAATGTCATTCACCTACACAAAGAACTTCATGATCATGGGCAAGCTATTACAGAGTTAATAACCACAATGAACCAATTGGCCAAAGCTCAGCTGCAACAAATTCAAGGGCCGAAACAAGTGAGTGCGATGGAAGTGTAAATATGATGATGAACAAGAGGCGACAAAAAGGTCAACAAGGGCAAAGTTGTTCGGAACAATTCATGCAAGATGATAGTGGGTATGACCAAGGTGATTCGTATAATGATCTAGAAGAAGAAATGCAATACGTCAACAATTATCAAGGTCAAAGAAACAATGCTTAAAATCAACAACAATGGAGATCACAAGGAAATCAAGGAAATTGGAACAACCAAGGCCACCAAGGCAATTGGAGTGGTGGCAAAAACAATCAAAACAATTGGAATAATCAAGGAAACCAAGGCAATTGGGGTAGCAACATTCAAAGTAATTGGGGAGGTAATCAAGGAGGGTGGAACAACAACAACCGGGGGTCGGGTTTTCAAAGGCCCCCGATGTTCCAACAATCAAGCAATCCACCCATATCCTTCTCAAGGCCCGAGCTCTTATAACAATGAGATGAGACGGATTGAAAGTATGTTCAAACAAATGATGGAGAAAAATGACGACTCCGATGCTCAATTAGCCTCCCACAATACTCCAATCCGTAATTTGGAGGTTCAACTTGGCCAAATCTCACAAGCATTGAACATTCGTCCTAAGGGGGCACTTCCAAGTGATATGGTGGTGAACCCAGTGGGGGAATAATACGGGACATGCTATGGCCGTGACTACGAGAAATGGAACAAGTGGAGATGAAACAAAGTCACTCGCAAAGATCATTTTCCTCTTCTATTTCTTGATCAAATGTTGGATAGGTTGGCCGGACGTGCTTTTTATTGCTTCCTGGATGGATACTCCAGCTATAATCAGATTCTTATTGCTCCTGAAGACCAAGAGAAGACCACTTTCACTTGTCCATATGGTACCTTTGCATTCTCGAGGATGCCATTTGGGTTATGTAATGCACCGGCGACTTTTCAACGGTGTATGGTGGCTATTTTCATCGATATGGTGGAAGATATTCTTGAGGTCTTCATGGACTATTTCTCCGTCGTTGGGACTTCTTTTGATGATTGCTTGAACAACGTGGACAAGGTATTGGCAATATGTAAGGAAACTAACTTGGTTTTGAATTATGAGAAATGTCACTTCATGGTCGACGAAAGAATTATCCTCAGTCACAAGATTTCAAAATATGGTATTGAGGTTGATAAGGCCAAAGTTGAAGTGATCTCCAAGTTCCCTTCCCCTACATCCGTTAAGGGAGTGGGGAGATTTTTGGGTCATGCGGGGTTCTATCGCCGATTCATCAAGGATTTTTCTAAGGTGGTTAACCCTTTGTGTAAACTTTTGGAGAAGGATGCCAAGTTCTATTTCAATGAAGATTGCATGAAGGCATTCGAGTTGCTTAAGTTAAAGTTGACTAATACTCCTATTATTACCGCACCGGATTGGAGCTTGACATTTGAGCTCATATGCGACGCAAGTGATGTGGCGGTTGGAGCAGTGTTGGGGCAATGTATCAACAAAATCTTTCATCCGATCTATTATGCAAGCAAGACCATGAATGATGCCCAAGTCAACTACACAGTGACAGAAAAAGAGCTCCTTGCTATTGTCTTTGCTATGGAGAAGTTCCGCCCGTACTTGATGGGTAAAAAGGTGATTGTTCACACCGACCATGTGGCGCTTCGGTATTTGATCAGCAAGAAGGATTCTAAGGCAAGGTTGATGTGGTGGGTGCTTATATTGCAAGAGTTTGATCTAGAGATTCAAGACCGCAAGTGTAGTGAAAATCAAGTGGTGGACCACTTGTCCCTATTGGAGGAGGAGGGGAGGCCACATGATGGCCTTGAGATAAATGATTCATTTCCCGACGAGCAACTCCTAGCCATTTCTATGACCGGGATGTCATGGTTCGCCGACTTTGCCAATTATTTTGTGAGTGGAATTTTACCAAATGAGTTCTCTTCAAACCAAAGGAAGAAGCTCAAACGGGATTGCCTTGACTATTATTGGGATGAGCCATATCTTTTCCGAATATGTACTGATGGTATGATCCGACGATGTGTGCCGGAGGAAGAACAAATGGGTATACTTGAGGCTTTCCACTCTTCACCGTATGGTGGTCACCATGGTGGAGCAAGAACGGCGGCAAAGGTTTTGAGTTGTGGATTATATTGGCCTACTCTCTACAAGAATGCTAGTGAGCTTGTCAAGCGGTGTGATGAATGCCAAAGGGCCAGTGAGATCTCAAAGAGGAATGAAATGCCTCTCACCACCATTTTGGAGATAGATATTTTCGATGTGTGGGGTAATTATTTTATGGGTCCATTTGTTAGCTCTTGTGGGAACACCTACATTCTAGTTGTAGTGGATTATGTATCTAAATGGGTTGAGTCCGTTGATTTGCCCAACAATAGATCAAGGAGTGTGGTGTCATTCTTGAAAAGGAACATCTTCACAAGGTTTGGTACCCCAAGAGCCATTATTAGTGATGGGGGTTCGCATTTTTACAACAAGGCTTTTGATACCTTACTCACAAAGTATGGTGTCACTCACAAAGTATCAACCCCCTACCATCCTCAAGCAAGCGGACAAGTTGAAGTTTCCAACCGGGAGATAAAGAGTATTTTGTCAAAGATAGTCAATGCCAACCGGATGATTTGGTCAAGAAAACTTGATGATGCTCTTTGGGCTTATAGAACGGACCTACAAAATACCGATCGGGATATTTCCATACCGGTTAGTGTTCGGGAAGGCATGCCATCTTCCGGTAGAACTTAAGCATAAGGCCATGTGGGATTTGAAGAAGTTGAACCTTGAATGGGATGTCGCGGAAAATCTAAGGGTCTCACAATTGAATGAGCTTGATGAATTCCGGTATCATGCCTACACAAGCTCGTCCCTTTACAAGGAGAAGATGAAGTACCTCCATGACAAGTACATCCACAACAAGGAATTTAAAGAGGGTAATTTGTGCTATTATTCAATTCCCGGTTACGGATGTTTCCGGGCAAGTTGAAGTCAAAATAGAGTGGTCCCTTTGAAGTGGTGAATGTAACCTCCTTTTGGTGCTCAAGATTTGAAAAATAAGAATGACGAGGTATTTAGAATCAATGGGCACCGCGTTAAACATTATCTTGGCAAGGTTGATGATGGCCACATTGTGGCGTTACTTCATTTCAAATGATTGATAATCTGTGTCGTGCTACGACGTTAAATCAGGCGCTTCTTGGGAGGCAACCCATGTGTCTTTTTCTTTTTCTTTTTTTCTTCTTTGTTATTTAGCTTTGTTGTGTGCTAACTAGTTTTGAAGTGTATGCAGGAATGGGTGTGCATTGCAGGGACTGTGCAAGAATAAAATTGGCTAAGTGTCACAAAAGTGCGGACCGCACCAAAATTATGCGGACCGCACAATCACTCTGCGGCCGCACAATTCTGTGTGAGGTCACACAACTGGAAGATCAAAATTGCATGCTCTCTGAAGTTTGGCCTGTCAAAAATCCTTAACAAAGTGCGGCCGCACACAAAATTGTGCGGTCCACAAAAATTCTGCGGCCACACTCACTTTTGTGTGGTCCGCAGAATGTCTTCAAAGGAACATGTAATGAATGCGGACCGATCTCAAAATTGTGCGGCCACACTCAGGTAGGTCTAGTCTCGATGGGTCAAAGTATAAATAGGGATTTTCTCAATTTTTTACACTTTACATTCTCTGAACCTTCAAGCCCTAAACAAACACAGTGCATCCCCCCACTAATTCTCAAACGTCAAGCATTTCATCTCTTAGATTCTCACCTGCATCCTCCATCACTGGTATGTTCATTTCATCTTTAGATTTTTCATCTTCTTTTAGTTTTGTTCTTTTGTGTAGGGTTAATTTCATGACTAAAAATGTCAATATTTAGTCATCTTTTCTCAAAATCATGTGGGTAGCTTCATAATTGTTAATTGAGGCTTGGGTAAATAGCTAATCATGCTTAGTTGTTAGGGCCGTGTCTAATTCTTGCAAAACTTGTATGAATCGTAAAGTAGTGCCGTGTTAATCCAAATTATGCAGCCGCACACTCTTTCGTACGGCCCGCAGTCTCTAAGTTAAGGCATTTGTATGTTTGAATATGCGTACCGCACTCAAAAATATGCGGTCCGCAGTGAAATTGTGCGGTCCACAATCAAAATTGTGCGGTCTGCACCGTAAAATGATCAGAGACCCAGTAGTTTGAACCTGGGGTTATGCGGCCGCACTCAAAATTGTGCGGTCTGCACTTTTGATTGTGCGGCCGCACTCAAAATTGTGCGGTCTGCACTTTTGATTGTGCGGCCGCACTCAAAATTGTGCGGCCGCACTCAAAATTGTGCGGTCCGCACTTAGCAATATGCGGCCACACTCACTTTTGTGCGGTTCGCACTACCTCTTCTTGTTTTTTTTCACAACTGACCTGCAAATCATGCATATATCTGTGTCCTATGTAGTTGAACTCTAACTGATTCTTATTGTTATGAATTGCAAACGATGGTTAGAACACGTGGTGGAGGAGATACATCAAAAGGGAGGGCAGAACCCTCCTGAGGCCGATGCCGAGGATGAAGCAAGAGTAACCTAACACTAGTCATCCAGAGAGTGTTAAGCAAGAAGGCTACGGCCAACAGAGCCCCTCAATCATTAGACACCAGTGAGTATCTCCCGTCTAGGGAAGTTTCTGAGGGAAACTCTGACCAAGCCCCACCTAACACCCAACCTCAACTAGTCCCGGGTAGATTCCACTTAGTTGATGAATCATCTTACATTGCTAGTTCTTCTAATGGTTCGGAAGAGGGTATCCATGATTCTAAGCCCTCTTCCTCACATGCCCCGGCTGCACCAATCAATGTTGATGATGATGATGACGTATCGGATGACGGTAGAAGGGGAGACACTCAAGTGGGTGGTCTTGATAGGACAAAGAAAAGGGAGATGTG
Source organism: Nicotiana tomentosiformis (assembly GCF_000390325.3). Classification (NCBI taxonomy): domain Eukaryota; kingdom Viridiplantae; phylum Streptophyta; class Magnoliopsida; order Solanales; family Solanaceae; genus Nicotiana; species Nicotiana tomentosiformis. The sequence continues at coordinate 132,851,826 of NC_090814.1, read as the reverse complement.
GGAAGACAGATTTGTCAGCTTGACTGCCTTCAATAGATTTAGAGAGTAGTGGCCCCATAGATCGCTCACTCTTGAGCAATAATTCCTGATGAAGGATTTGGACAAGCACAACCCAAATGTCCTCAGACAGTTCCAGGAGAGAAAAAGATGGAAATGGTTCACCCAAAGCGCCCTCGATGCAAATGAGCACTTGGTTAAAGGATTTTATGCCAATGTGGCTCACATTAAGAAGGGTACCAAGGTGACAAAAGTGCGGAATCTGAAAATCCGATTCGACAGCTGTGCTTTGAACTCTTAAGAGGGATTTGAAGAAGTGGAGGCGGCCCAATACGTGGAAAAGCTGGCTATGGGTGATGCACCGTGGCTAGCTGAGATTTTGGCTATTCGAGGATCAACACCTTCGTGGCTCACAGCAGGGGTTCCCATAGTCCGGGCCACCCTAAACTTTGAAGCTAAAGGGTGGCATACTTTCGTGTGCAGCCGCATTGACCTGTGCTTGAATGAGAACAACCTCCCACCCCCCACCCCCCCGAGCAGTCATGGTGGCTTCAATTATGGCTGGGTACCCGATCAATGTGGGTGCTATAATGTCAACCAACATCACTTTGGCTGTCAAGAAGGATGAGTGATCCTACCCCTACCCGAACTTCCTCACAGAGTACTTCAATGATCAAAAGGTGGAGCTGAGGCAGTATGATACTAAAGTAAAGGCCAAGAAGCCTTTCTCATGGTACCACCTAAAGGATTCTGACAACCCGAAGTTCAAGGGTAAGGCAACTACCTCCGCTAGCCAGTCTGAGGAGCCAACGGTAGTAGTTACTGATTCAGCTGCTGAGCTTTCCGCAGATGCTATGCCTTCCACAGCAGCCGGACCTTCCACTGAGACAGCAGACATGCCACCATCTTCTTCTTCTAGACCATCAGCTACATTATCAGTGCCAGCTTCATCTACTTATCTACTGACTGCGCTGCGAGTCTCCCATAGATTGGCGAGTCTCAACAACTGGATGCAGGCAGCTACTTCAAAGCTGTCTGACATATCCAGTGCTGTTGCAGCATAGTTTTCTGCCCAGGCTGCACCACAGGTACCTCCGTCAGTGGAGGAGACATTGAAGAAGATTCTGGAAAACCAGAAGACCATTATGGAGACTCTGGTGGCACATGGGGATTTCATTGAGGATTTGGGCAAGCAGGTAAAGAAAATGCGGAAGTCTCGATCTTCGAAGAAGTCGGTGGATAAGTTGACAACATCAGTTACCAAGCTTGCATCAGCCGGAGATCTACCACTGGACCTACTTATAGAGGGAGCACCTTCAGCACCAGCAGTACCAGAGGCATCACATATAGCAGTCGGCCAGTCTGAGGAGTCGGTTGCGACTGCCCACACCTATGAGGAGATGATCCAGATGCTCAGCAACCCTGTTGTCCCTCAGCCAGGTGATAATGAGATACATCTAGAGGAGACCGAGGGTGCTGAGGATGCCATGCAAACTTAGACCACATAAGGAGTTCTCTTAACTCTCTACCCCTTCTTGTTCTTATTTTTGATAAGCATTGGGGACAATTCTCATTTTTATTCGGGGGGTAGGGGGGAGTGGTCTATTATGATTAATTTGACATTGACATTTGGTCTGTAATAACTCTTATACTATTTTTATTTTATCTTTATTTTCTCTTTTGTTATGTATATATTCTCCCCTTTCCCTTGATGTTTATATTCATTTTCCCCTCGATTTGTATATTCGTTTGCCTTACTTTCCGTAGTTTAGCTTCTTTAGTTTATTTTTCTTAGTAGTATAACTTCTTATTTATTTTAGTAATTTTTTTTTATTTTAGTATAACGTTTTACGTTTGAGTGAACAATAAGCCTTTGGTTTTCTTAATGCCACGGTTCTTTCCAAAGGTGGATTTTGTGTGAACCGGGTGGCTCTTCCCAACGATGGATGGCATGACAACCTTCTTAAGGGATTGAGTCCGTTTTCTTTTATGTTTAGGTAAATATAGTAGTAATGAATAAAAGGGTCTCAAGCATGCTTCACTTGGTACCAACATATTTACCTCCAACTTTATGGTTAAAAATAAAGTTGCTGGCGTAAAATAGCTCTAATTTTGATCTTTTGACAATTGTGTTGACTTAAACAGTCATCAAGTGGTTCAGTCGAGCCATTTGTGATTCTCAATCTTAACTAGGGTTATTGTGGGCCCTCGACTTCGGTCTCTTTATCAATCCAGCAGCATGAAAGGGGAGGTATTGAATTGCAGGTCCAAGTACCCGTGCTAATAGTCTAGAACTTGCCCCGAATATTTTTCTAGGCGAAATTCTAAGTGTAGCTTGGCTTGAGAAATGATTGTAGGCTCTCCTTGATCGGATTTGAAGTTTGAAATCTTCCATAGCCTACTGATGTGATATCCCTGGTCAACCTATTTGAGCCTAAGCCTTCTTTCTTTCAATAACCATGTTACATGCCTTTATCCGTTTTGTAATGACCCTCTCTTGGCACCCAATCTTTCCTTAGCATTCTTGAGAAACAATTGGCAAAAACATAAGTTTGGGGGAGAGACGAGGAGTTTGAAAGTGATAAAAAAAAGGTATAAAGAAGAGAAAGAAAGGAAGAAAAGGGAAGGCAAAGAAAAGAAAGAAAGAATAAAAAAAAATGCCAAAAAGAAAGTGAATAGAGTAAATAGTTGAAGGGATTCAAAGAAAAGCAAGGATGAAAGGCATGGAGTAAACAGAAAAGGAGAAAAATGAATGTCATGATCAAGAAAGAGTGACGTTACGTCTCTCTAGTTCCCTCGAGGAAAAATAAAATGACTCAAAGAGTCGAAAAAGTATGAGCCGAAAAGAGAAAATGGAGTGCTTGAGGAAAGATGAAACCATTATATTCAAACAAGTCCTACCTTGGTCCAAAAGCCTTCATTACATCCCACAAAAGCCTTTCATGATTTCAGGTTGAGTGAGCTTACATTAGTGGTGATTTACGTGAGGGACAAGCTTATGGTACTTAGAGCCGGACTTGTGACATTCTTTTGAGAGACATGAACGCATTTTTTACAATCCCTGAAGTGAGATTTGCTAATAGAGAGTGGAGGAGGAGGAGTTTGGGATCCAAAATGACATACGTGAAAGAGCGAGCTTCCTTGATGAATCGAGTCAACTCTTGATACTCTAGTGTCGCATTAGAACTATGGTACTCAAAAAGTCAAATCATTGTGTTGTTGATAATTCATATGTGTTATGGGTAATTGTTGGTCCCAATTGATGTGTGATTGATTCGTCTTAAGCCAGCTGAAATATCCCTTTTTTTAGTAGAGGTGAGAATTGCCTTAATTGCTTGAGGACAAGCAAAAGCTTAAGTTTGGGGGAGTTGATAAGTAGGGATTTTGACCGCTTATTTGCTCTCTTTTACTTGCATTTTAGCTCAAAAATGCTTAAAGGTAATCCCGAAAACTAATGAAATGTGCTTTTGTACAGGAACATTGGGAAACGAGCCAAATGAGTCAAAATCAACTTATAAAGGAATCAAAAGTGGATAAGAACCAAAACAAGGCAAAAGGCCCATAGTGCGGACCGCACAATACTGTGTACGACTGCAAAACAAGGAAAGAGCCATGTCAATTCTTCTTCATAGTATGCGGACTGCACAAATATTGTGCGGCTCCATAAGAGGAGATTCAGAGAGTTGGTTTTGGGCAAGTTGAAGGAGTGCGGACCGCACCATAATTGTACGCCCGCAGAATGTTATGTGTGGCTGCACTCAATATTGTGTGGTTCGCAGAAGACAAAGATCAGAGAGATGGGATTTCAAGTTAAAAAAGAAATACAGACCGCACCATTTTTATGCGGCCGCATAATTAAGAGCGCGGTCGCACTCATTTTTATGTTATCCGCAGAAGTCTCACACATGCAGAGCCTAAGATCAAGGAGTGTCAGAATCAAGAGTGTGGCCGCACTCACAAATGTGCGGTTCACAGTAGTTGAAGGAGTGCAGCCGTAATCCAGAATTCTGCAGCCGCAGAACTGGAACCTGTCAAGCCAAGTCTTGTTGTGCGGAACGCACACATAATTATGCGGCCGCACAACCTCCGCAGGAGCATTTTTGTCAGATATTGTCAGCTTAGTATAAATAGAACGTTTTGTCATTTTTAGGGTAAGTTTTATTTTGGGAGAGCACCTGAGCCATTTTTCTTTACTGCTCTGAGTAATATTGTACTAGATTAGCTTCTAAACATTAGATTTTTTCCCCCAATCAATTATTATGCATTCTATCTTAATTTCTTCTTGTATTTCTTCATTTTTCATGAGTAGCTAAATTTCTAGCTAGGGTTGTGGTCCAACCCTAGTGTGGGTACTTTATGGGTGTTTGTTTTAGGACTTGTTTGTGATTGGGTTAGTGATATTTATCCTAGTTCTTGCTTGAATTTAAGAATTAATGGTTGCAAACATTGATTCATGCCAAATTGACTTGGTCTCTACTTGAGAAAGAGAGACTAGGTCTAGAAAAACTTAGCTAACAAAAAATTGGGGTGAACTCAAGAAATTGATAGCCCCAATTAAAGGATTGAATCTAGAGATAGTAAGACCCGACTTGAGCATTTATCACTTGTTTTGTGCAATACCCACTTGGGGCTTAAGAAAGCCAAATTCGGCAAAACCACTCAAACTACTGAGAGATATAGAGTGGGTGATTGCGTGTGATTGCTATATCACAACCCCGACCAAACAGGCTTGTCCTAGAGTATTCAACCCATTAGGTAACCACCTAGGTGGAAGTCACGATCCTAGATCTTTTATCATTTGGAAAACAACTAAAATAAAAAAATAGTGTCTTCTAGTTTTATAATTGCAATCAATAGTTTAAAGTAGAAGTAGAAACAACAAACAAGAATGTGGAAGTGTAATCTAAGGCATATTGTACAATTACACTAAATATATACCTAATCCCATTTCTATCTCCATGCGGATTCGACCCCGACTTGCGTTGGGTTTTATTATTGCTTCGACCGCCTCACTACCTATATTTGTGGTGTGAGTTTGGGCGACATCAACGTCCAAGCCTGCTTCTCTCGACTCAATACCGAATTTGCACTCCAGGTATTCTGTCTTAGTCCTGCTCAACTTGAAACCCTTAGGCTCAAGGGCCTGTCTCCAAACCTCCAGCCTCCCGTGAATGCCGCGTCGCATCTCATCAATCATAACTATATCATCAACAAACAATATACACCATGGCACCTCCCCTTGGATTTGTCGTGTCAGTGCGTCCATTACCAGAGCAAATAAGAACCGGCTGAGCATAGATCCTTGGTGTAAACCCATAATAACCGGGAAGTGCTTCGAGTCGCCTCCCACATTCCTAACCCGAGTCTTAGCTCCTAACGTAGGCAACCGACACACCTTTTGCCTCCAGGCATATCCGAAGAACCTCATTAGGGACCTTGTCATATGCTTTCTCTAGGTCAATAAATACCATGTGCAGATCCTTCTTTTTGTCCCTATACTGTTCAACAAACCTCCTAATAAGGTGGATCGCTTCCGTAGTCGAACGAACCGGCATGAACCCGAATTGGTTGTCGGATATAGACACCGTTTTCCTCACCATCACTTCCACCACCCTCTCCCACATTTTCATAGTATGGCTTAGTAACTTGATACCCCTAGTTGTTGCAACTCTGGATATCACATTTGTTCTTGTACAATGGTACCACCGTACTCCACCTTCACTCATCCGGCATCTTCTTCGTCCTAAAAATAATACTAAATAGCCCCGTCAGCCACTCCAAGCTTGCTCTACCCATATACTTCCAGAATTCTACCGGAATTTTGTCTGGCACGGTAGCTCTTCCCTTACTCATCTTACGCATAGCCCCCACTACCTCCTCAACCTTAATGTGCCTACAGTACCCAAAGTCTCGGTGACCCTCAGAATGCCCCAATTCACCTAGCGTAATATCCTGGTCCCCCTATTCATTCAGAAGTTTATGAAAGTATGTCTGCCATATCCGCTTAATCTGAGCCTCTTCCATCAAAACTCTACCATCCTCGTCTTTGATGCGCCTCACTTGGTCCAGATCTTGAGTCATCCTCTCTCTAGCCTTGGCCAGCCGGAATAACTTCTTTTCTCTGCCTTTGTTCCCCAGTTCCTCGTATAGATGACCAAACGCTGCAGTCTTAGCCTCTGTGACTGCCAGCTTTGCCTCCTTCCTAGCTACATTATACCTCTCCATGTTCGCTCCCATTTCCTCCTCGCATGTGCTACTACTAACTTTAGGTACACCGCCTTTTTCGCTTACACTTTTTCTTGAACCACTTCATTCCACTACCAGTCACCTTTATGCCCGCCAAAGAAACCCTTCAAGACCCCTAACACCTCTCTCGCTGCCTCGCCGTCATCGTCCACATAGCTCTTGCGTCCCCGCCACTCCTCCAGGCTCCAATAACCGATAACCTCCCCTCCAACTCCTGAGCTTTATCTATAGTCAAGGCTCCCCACCTAATCCTCGGTCGTCCTCGTACAGACCTCTTATTACTCTTAATCATGATACTAACGTCCATCACCAAGAGCCTATGTTGCGTCGCGAGTGACTCACCCGGGATAACCTTGCAATCCTTGCACAACCCTCTATCATACCTCCTGAGAAGAAGATAATCAATCTGAGTCTTCGCCACCGCACTTTGGAAAGTGACCAAATACTCCTCCCTCTTCGAGAAGCTAGAGTTCGCAATCACCATCTCAAATACCTTAGCAAAATCCAACAACGAAGTACCTCCTCCGTTCCTATCCCCAAAGTCGAAGCCTCCATGCACCTCACCATAGCCACCAGTAGTCGACCCAATATGATCATTGAAATCCACTCTGATAAATAACCTCTATGCAGGCAGAATACTAAGCACTATCTCATCCAACCCCTCCCAGAAGCGCCTTTTAACCTCCTCATCCAAGCCCGCTTGTGGCGTATATGAGCTAACGATACCATCTTGGACTTCCAGCATTTGCTTTAGACAGAAAGTTTGGGACTCAAAGTGTGCCCTCATGTGGCAGGGAAAAGCTTCAAAATGTGTCTTTTACGTAACTTGGATAGCTGAGTGGTCAATCCTTCACCAATCGTTGATGAGTTATCTCGCTCGAAAGCTAAAACTTGCCCCCCCCCCCCCCGAACTCGCTGGAATACAATCATGAAATTGAAAGTACCAGAGATTCCTAGAGGCATACCATCAGAAAAACTTCCTTGACCGAGTGGGTAGATCAAGAAAACTGCGGTAGCAGCTGCAACAGGAGCTGAATATGCAACAGCAATCCAAGGTCGCGGTAGAAAAATGGATGATCTATTCTTTTTTATTTTTCAAAAAAATCATCTTGGAGATTGTGTAATGCTGACTCTCAAACTATTCGTTTACACAATAGTGATATTTTTTCTTTTCTCTCTTCATCTTTGGATTCCTATCAAATGATCCCGGATGTAATCCTGGACGTGAAGAATAAAATAAAAAGGGGTTTTCCTTGCTTAATTTTAAAATTTTCTTATGATTTGGTCTATTCCACACATTTAACTAAGAATAAGAACAAGGGATTTCAAAATTTAAAAAAAAAACAAAATCAAGTCATCAACGAAAAGAGAGGGATTCGAACCGGCCCAAATAAATGAAATGGGATGAATCAAATCAATAAGCTTTTTGATTGATTCAGGGCGCAACATTAAGGGTGCACGGGGTCGAAATGCATATAAAAATTTGAAGGGGTTCCTTGATACGTGTTGGGGAAGCAAACAAACAAATATCTTCGAGGATGCTTTGAGGCTAAGGATTTTTCCTTTATATCTACGTAGAAAAGCTTTAGATTAGTTGAAACGTTTGCCAAATCATTCCATGCATACTTGGGATGAACTTGCGGAGAAATTTATTTCAAAGTACTTCTCTCCTGGGCACATGGCTATTCTTCGGGATGAAATTCTAGCATTCAAGCAAGAGCCTAATGAACCACTACACGAGATATGGGAAAGATATAGGAAAATGGTGAAATAGTGCCCTAACAATAATATGACAGAGAACATGGTTCAATAAACTTTTTATCGAGGGATCAATACCACCAACCAATGTGTAGTGAATCAACTTGCCGGTGGGAACTTCATGACTACGCCTTATGCGGAGGCGTGTGATATTTTGGATGAGATGGAAGATACTTCATCGGCGTGGCAATCTAGAGCCAATGTTCCATAAGGTGATCCAAATGTGATTCTTTTTCATAAAGAGTTACATGACCATGGACATGCCATAGACGAGTTGACAACTACCATGAACCAATTGGCAAAGGCTCAACTTCAACAAGTGTAAAACCCGAGGCAAATCAATGTTATGGAAGGAGTCAATATGATGGTAAACAAGAGAAGAACAAAAAGTCTACAAGTGCAACAAAGAGTGGACAATTTCGTGCAAGATGATAGTGGGTTTGATCAACGAGATTCTTACAATGATCAAGATGAAGAGGTCCAATATATGAACAACTTTCAAGGGCAAAGAAACAACTACCAAGGCCCTAGTTAACAACAACGGAGACCTTCGAATAATCAAGACAATTGGAATTCTAGCAACCAAGGTAATTGGAATGGTGGAAATAATCAAGGCAATTGGAGTGGAAGCAATAACCAAGGGAATTGGCAAAATAATAATAATCAAGAAAATTGGGGAGGCAAAAACCAAGGCGGGTGGAACAATAACCAAGGAAATCGAGGGTCGGGTTTTCAAAGGCCCCCGATGTACCAACAACCGAGCAACCCACCTCCTTATCCTTCTCATGGTCCTAGTTCCTCCAACAATGAAATGGGTCGTATTGAGCACATGTTCAAGCAAATGATAGAGAAGAATGTCGATTCTAATGCCCAACTTGCTTCACACAACACATCAATCCATAACTTAGAAGTGCAAATGGGTCAAATCTCTCAAGCTTTAAATTCTCGTCCTAAGGGTGCACTACCAAGTGATACGGTGGTGAACCCGAAGGGTGCGAACACTACGGGGCATGTCATGACCGTTACTACAAGAAGTGGAAAAGGTGGGAATGTACCTACCTCAAGTCAAAGAAAACTTGTTGACGATGAGCAAGTGATAGAAGAAGAGGATATCCCGAACAATATTGTGCAAGAAAATGATGAAGTGAGGATTGATATTGATGACACGGTGGAAGTGAATCAAGAGGATGTGAACCCATCCAGGGATCATGTGATTGACATACCGGAACCGGTAGTTCAAAAAGCTAAGGCACCATTGCCTAAGCCACCTCCTCCCTATCCTCAAAGGCTTGCCAAGAAAAATAGCGAGAATCAATTCAAGAAGTTCATTGATATGATGAAGAGTCTCTCTATAAATGTGTCATTAGTTGAAGCTTTGGAGCAAATGCCTGGATAGACCAAGTTTATGAAGGATTGGTGACAAAGAAGAGATCGATGAATTTTGAAGCTATCAAAGTCACTCACCAAGTGAGTGAAATTATGCATTTGATGGCTCCAAAGTTGAAAGATCCCGGTGCTTTTATAATTCCTTGTACCATTGGAAGTACCGAATTTGCAAAAGCTCTTTGTGACCTTGGGGCGAGTATCAACTTGATGCCCTATTCGGTTTTCAAAACATTGGGAATTTGGCAACCAAGACCCACATCTATGAGATTACAAATGGCCGATCGTACAATGAAGAGACCGTTGGGGGTGATTGAGGATGTATTGGTTCGAGTTGAAAAGTTCATTCTCCCGGCGGATTTTGTGATTCTTGATTGTTAAGTGGACTATGAGGTGCCTATTATTCTTGGTAGACCTTTCCTTACTATGGGGAAGGCTCTTGTTGATATGGAAGCCGGTGAACTCACTTTTCGGGTGGGTGATGAAATGGTTATGTTCCACGTGTGAAAATCTATGAGGTAACCAAATAGCAATGAAGTGTGTTCGTTCGTGGACTTGGTGACCGATGTGATTATTGATGATACTAGTGCCACGATTAATGTGGGTGACATGTTGGAGGCCGTTTGGCTCAATTTTGATGATGATTAAATGGATGGCTTCATGGAATATGTCAATTCTTTGCAAGGGATGGGGTCATACAATTATTCACCTCGGAAACTTTCCTTGGATCTCGAGAATAGGAAAACTCCTCCTACAAAGCCTTCAATTGAAGAGCCTCTTATCTTGGAGTTGAAGCCATTGCCTCCACATCTCAGGTATGAATTCCTTGGCCCTTGCTCTACTTTACTGGTTATTATTTCCTCTTGTTTAACTAACGTACATGTTGACTCTACATTGGCGGTGCTCCACAAGAGGAAGAAAGTTATTGGGTGGACTTTGGCGGATATTCGGGGAATAAACCCCGCATTTTGCATGCACAAGATTATTTTGGAGGAAGATGCCAAACCCTCCATTGAACATCAAAGGAGACTCAATGAAGCAATACAAGAGGTGGTCAAAAAGGAGATCATAAAGTGGTTGGATGTCGGGGTTGTCTACCCTATTTCTGACAGTTCTTGGACTTCTTCGGTGCAATGTGTTCCGAAGAAGGGGGGCATAACTGTGGTCACCAATGATAAGAACGAGTTGATTCCAACAAGAACGGTGACCGGATAGAGAGTGTGCATGGACTATCGGAAGCTAAACTAAGTCACAAGAAAAGACCATTTCCCACTACCCTTTCTTGACCAAATGCTTGATCAGTTGGCCGGCCGGGCGTTCTATTGCTTTCTGGATGGATATTCAGGCTACAATCAAATCCTTATTGCCCCGGAAGATCAAGATAAAACTACTTTCACTTGTCCCTATGGCACTTTCGCTTTCAAGCGGATGCCATTTGGCTTATGCAATGCACCGACAACTTTTTAACGGTGTATGATGGCGATCTTTACGGATATGGCAGAGGACTACCTTGAAGTCTTATGGATGATTTTTCGGTAGTCGGGGATTCCTTTTATGATTGCTTGGCAAATTTGTATAAGGTATTGGCAAGGTGTGAAGAAACGAACTTGGTGTTCAATTAGGAGAAATGCCATTTCATGGTCGAGGAGGGTATTGTCCTTGGCCACAAGATTTCAAAGAAGTTTCTAAACTTTCACCTCCAACATCCGTGAAGGGCGTGAGAAGTTTCTAGGGTCATGCGGGGTTCTACTGGCGTTTCATAAAAGATTTTTCACTTCAATGATGATTACATGAGGGCATTTGAATGCTCAAGTTCAAGTTGACAACTACTCCCATTATCACCGCCCTGAATTTGAGCATTCCTTTTGAGCTCATGTGTGATGCTAGTGATGTGGCAGTTGGAGCAGTTTTGGGGCAACGTATAAACAAGAGTTTTCATCCGGTCTACTACGTTAGTAAGACCGTGAATGATGCCCAAGTCAATTACACTGTAACCAAAAAAGAGCTCATTGCCATTGTGTTTGCTATTAAGAAGTTCCGCCCGTACTTGATAGGTACAAAAGTGATTGTCCACACGGATCGTGCGTCACTTCGTTACCGTATGAGCAAGAAAGATTACAAAGATGGATTGGTGAGATGGGTGATTTTGTTGCAAGAGTTCGATATAGACATCCAAGACCGAAAAGGAAGTGAAAACCAAGTGGCGGACCACTTGTCTCGTTTGGAGGAGGAGGGGATGCCGCATGATGGCCTTGAAATCAATGACTCCTTACCCGATGAGCAACGCTTAGCCATTTCAATGAAAGAGGTGCCATGGTTCGCGGATCTAGCAAATTTTCTTGTGAGTGCTATCATCCCAGAGGAGTTCTCTTCAAACCAAAGAAAGAAACTCAAACGAGATTGTCAAGACTATTATTGGGATGAACCGTACCTTTTCCAAATTTGTACGGATGGAATGATTAGAAGATGTGTACCGGAGGAGGAAAGGGTTGAAATTCTTGGGGCTTGTCATTCTTCACCGTATGGTGGTCACCATGGTAGAGCAAGAACGTCGTCCAAAGTGATAAGTTATGGTTTCTATTGGTCCACTCTCTACAAGGATGCAAGTAATTTAGTCAAGCGTTGTGATGAATGTCAAAGGGCCAGTGAAATCGCAAATAAAAATGAAATGCCCCTCACCACCATTTTGGAGATTGATGTTTTTGATGTGTGGGGTATTGACTTCATGGGACCTTTTGTGAGTTCTTGTGGAAATACCTACATCTTGGTCGTGGTTGATTATGTGTCTAAATGGGTTGAGGTTGTTGCTCTACCCAACAATGAAGCAAGAAGTGTGGTGACATTTTTGAAGAAGAACATCTTCACAAGATTTGGTACTCCGCGGGCTATCATAAGTGATGGTGGGTCGCATTTTTGCAACAAAGCTTTTGACACCTTGCTTAGCAAGTATGGTGTCACTCATAAAGTTACGACTCCCTATCACTCTCAAGCTAGCGGTCAAGTAGAAGTCTCTAACCGGGAGATAAATAGTATTTTATCCAAAACAGTGAATGCTAACCAAACGGATTGGTCAAAGAAGCTTGATGATGCGCTATGGGCTTATCGGACTGCTTTCAATACTCCAACTGGGATGTCTCCATACCGGTTGGTGTTTGGAAAAGCTTGTCATCTTCCGGTGGAACTTGAGCACAAGGCCATGTGGACTTTGAAGAAGTTAAATCTTGATTGGGATGCAACTGCTACCTTGCGGGTTGCACATTTGAATGAATTAGATGAATTCCGATACCATGCATATGCAAGTTCGTCCTTGTACAAAGAAAGAATGAAGGACCTTTACAACAAATACATCCGAAATAGGGAATTCAAGGTGGGCGATCTTGTTTTGTTGTTCAATTCATGATTGAAGATGTTTCCCGGAAAGTTGAAATCCAAATTGAGTGGTCCCTTTGAAATTGTAGGTGTGACACCTTTTGGTGAATTGGACTTGAAGAACAAAAATGATGAGGTATTCTGAGCCAATGGTCACCAGGTGAAGCATTATTTGGGACAAGTTGATGATGGCCACGTGATGGCAGTGATTCATTTGAAGTGATGGGAATTTACTTCGTGCCGCGATGTCAAATCAGGCGTTTCTTGGGAGGCAAGGCAACCCATGTTTCTTTTTTTTTTTCTCTTTTTCTTTTCTTTTTTTTAGATAGGTCTTTTGTGCTAACTGGATTTGAAGTGTGTTGTAGGAATGTGTGTGCTTTACAAGAACTGGGTTTAGAAAAATTGGCTAGGTATAAAAAAAACAAATGCGGACCGCACAATTCTTGATGCTGCAGCAGAAGGAAAATGCGACCGCACAATTCCTGTTGTGCAGCCATAGTTCAGTATTATGCAGCCGCAGGTTTCCATTCCTGCCAGGCTGAAGAAAAGTGCGAACCGCGCATGGAATTATGCGGCCGCAGAATCTCCGAAAGGGCATTTTTGTCCGAAAATTTCAGCACTGTATAAATAGAAGAGATTCACTTTTTAGGTTAACTTTTGACATCAGCAGCCACTCTAGACGTTTTACTTTGTTTCTTTTAGTAATTTTTGCTATTTTGAGCTTTTTGAATATTACTTTTTATCATCTTAATTATTATTATGGGTTTAATTATCACTTCATCTTATTTTTTCTTTTAATTTAAGCATGAGTAACTAGATTTTCACTAGGGTTGTGACCCAACCATAGTGTGTAAACTTAATGAGTGTTTGATTTATTGCTTGTTTATGGTTGGGTGTTTATTATCTAGCCTTGTTCTTGCTTTTATTTGAAGAATTAATGGTTGCAAATATTATTTCATACTTATTTGACTTGGTCTCTACTTAAGAAAGAGAGACTTAGTCTAGGAAAACTTGGCTAGCAAGAAATTAGATCGATCGAGAGATTGATAAGCCCAATTAAAGGGTTGAACCTAGAGATAGTAAAATTTGACTTGAACTTATTATCAATTGCTTTGTTTAATACCCATTTGGACTTGAGAAAATCAAATTGGGCAAAATCACTCTCTGACCGAGAGGTATTGAGTGGGCACTTGAGTGTTAATAGCTATAATACACCCCGGCCAATAAAACAAGCTTTAAGGCTTACAACCCATTAAGCGAACATCTAGGTGAAGGTCATAGCCCTGGGCCTTTTTATCATTTGAAAAACAACCAAAAACAATTTCCTAATCTCGTTCTTAAAATCGCAATAGTAGTTTAAGTTAGATTTGCAAACAAAACCCAATATTCCGGAAGTGCAAATCAAGATATACAATTTCACGCACTAAGATATATACTACTAGCACCCATTCGCATAACTCCCAGTGGAATTCGACCCTGACTCTATTGGGTATTATTGTTGCATCGACCATTTTCATATCCTAAAATAGAGGAGTGAAATTGGACAAGATCACTGCTCAAAAAGAAAAACAACTCCGAATAGACCCCGGAATGTCAGCAGGCTTTGACAGGTTTGAAAAGGTACTTGTCAAGCTCTTTGTTACTATCAAAATCGAAGGAAGGTAACACACTGTTGATTTACCTCGCAGTCTCGGAAGTAGCGATAAGCACCATTTTAGTAAGTGAGGATGAAGGTACGCAATCTCCCATTTATTACGTTAGTAGAATTTTAGCGGGAGCAAAAACTCGCTACCCGTATATGGAGAAGCTGGCCTTAGCTCTCGTAGTCGCCGCTCGGAAGCTAAGGCCTTACTTCCAATGTCACCTGATAGCTGTGGTGACCACATTCGCCCTGTGGAACATCCTCCTCAAACCCGAACTCTCGGGTAGATTGGCCAAATGGTCCGTCGAAATGAGTGAATTCGACATAGAATATAAACTGAGGACTGTGATTAAGTCACAAGTTCTGGCCGACTTTGTGGCCGTATTCAGTTCGGGGTTGCTGCCTCTAGCAAACAAAGAAGCAGTGATGGTGTCAGAATTGACATCGGAAGTTTGGAACTTATTTACGGATGGAGATTCCAACGTAAAGGGGTCCAGGCTTGGCATAGTATTAACCGCGCCTTCGGAAGAAACCCTAAGGCAGGCCATCAGAACGGTCCCTTTAAGTAACAATGAAGTAGAGTATGAAGCTTTGATTGCAGGACTCGAACTGGCCCAGGGACTAGATTCCGAGTTCATAGAAATCAAATGCGACTCCCAGCTGGTGGTAAATCAGGTCTACGGGATCTTCGAAACCAAATAGGAGTATATGCAACACTATGTAGTGAAGGTTCAGGCTCTGCTAGCTCGATTTCGGGAGTGATCAATTACTCACATCCCGAGGGAAGAAAATGCATAGCAGATGCATTAGCTAACCTGAGTTCATTAACGGAAATGAAGGGATCGAATTCCGGGGCGGTAGTACATCTCATGCACTCAGTTCTGGACGCAGATAGTTACTATGAGGTAAATGCGACTAATCTAGTTTGGGACTGGAGGAAGGAGATCATCCATTATCTCGAGCACGGGAAGTTGCCTGAAGACTCCAAGGCATCTCGGGCTCTGCGCGCAAAAGCAGCACGATATAGCATCAAGGGAGGCCAATTGTAAAGGAAATCATTTCAAGGCCTGCTGAACCGATACTTGGGAGTGCCCGAATCTAATTACGTTATGTGAGAAGTCCACGAAGGGATATGTGGAAATCATTCGGGCACAGATTCCTTAGTACTAAAACTGATAAGGGCAGGGTATTATTGGCCCCGAATGGAAAAAGACGCCAAAGCTTTCGGGCAAAAATACGATAAGTGCCAACGCTATGCTACACTGGTACATCAACCAGCAGAACCATTACATTTAGTTCTATCTCCGTAGCCGTTCATGAAGTGGGTAATGGATATTGTCGAATCGTTGTCGTCGGCCCCTGGTAAAGTAAGGTTTCTTTTAATATTAACTGGCTATTTTTCTAAGTGGGTTGAAGCAGATCCTTATCAGAAGATCAGCGAACGTGAAGTGGTGGATTTCTTGTGGGAGAACATAATTTGCAGATTTGGAATACTAAAAGAGAAAGCATGCGATAACGGGCCACAATTTATAGGCGCAAAGATCACAAAGTTCCTTAAAGATTTGAAAATCAAGAGAATCACATATTCAACCTATCATCCGAGCACAAATGGTCAAGCGGAATCAATGAAAAAAGTGATTATACAAAATCTCAAGATGAGGTCGGAAGCGGCTAAAGGTAAATGGCCTGAGAAACTACCTGGAGTGTTACGGGCGTACTGAATAATGGCCACATCGAGCACATGAGAAACTCTTTTTTCCCTTGTGTACAGAGTAGAAGCCTTAATCCTGGTGGAAGTAGGAGAGCCTACCTTGAGATATTTCTAAGTAAGCGAAGAGACGAACAACGAAGCGATGTTGGTCAACTTGGAGCTACTCGATGAGCGTAGGGACTTGGCACATATAAGAATGGCAGCCCAGAAGCAGAGAATGGAAATATATTATAATCGAAGAGCCAATCTCTGTTATTTAAAATGGGAGACTTGGTTCTAAGGAAAGTAACTCAAAACACCCGGGAACTCATCGTAGGGAAGCTAGGTACGACCTGGGAAGGCCCCTACTGGGTTTCAGCTATTACCGGGAAAGGCTCATACGAGTTGGAGAATCTGGATGGAGAAAAGTTGCCAAGCAACTGGAATGTGGCACACCTCAAGAGATATTATTGCTGACAAACATCAAATATACTGAAAGTATGCGCTGCACTCTTTTCTCCTTCGTCCAATTTTTGTCCTAATTGGATATTTCTGGTAAGGTTTCTAACGAGGCAGCAACGAAAAACATACTACAAAGAAAGTTTCAACAGCAGCAATAAGACCTTTAATAGCAAGGTACACAAGCAAAGAATCACTCCGGGACGATTAGATAATCTTTGGCTCGATAGCAAAATTTTCACCGGGAAAGTGAGTTTGCTATTAAGAAAAGGTTAATCGACCGTTCACAAGTGAAAATCACTAGAGGATTGTTAGATAGTCTTTTTCTCGATAGCATAAATTCCTAATGGGAAGCAAAGTTATTACCGAGCTGAAGATTGTCTAGCAATTCATTAGTGGGGTTCTCAATGGTGCAAGACTTCCAATGTTCCAATTAGCATTCTTTGCATTTGAACACTTGGGGGAATGATATGAGGATACGACAACAATGACTGACACATCGATTAGAACACAAAAATTGGGAGCATTGTTGTATCATTGGGACCGGGGACTGTGCGACCAGCCCCGTAAGAAACAAGTTGTACAAGTTAGCCCCAAGAAATGACAATTTCATTTTAGCATAACGAATGCTTTATGTATTTTTTGAAAAAGAAAGGAATAAAGTAAAGTCCTTTTATTTTCTACCTTGTTTCTTGTCTGACCGATGAATTGATTTTATCATTTGAAAGTTAAACAAGCACTTCAAATGCTAGTGTCGTAGTGAACAGTAGACGTCCTCTTCAAGAGCACCGTAAACATAAGACGGACCTCTCTTATAAAAACCCTCACGATAAAAGGTTGATTTTGGAAGAACTTGTGCCCGAAATCCAAAAGCTTTCGGGGGAAAAATACACCCAAGGCCTTACATAATAAGACGTAAAGAATAAAACTTGCGTAGTACACTTAAACAAAAAAGAATGCAAAGATTAAACTTGCATAAATGATCAAACGAAGAAAAGACTCGTGCAATACTTGAGCGAAAAATGTCTTTATTCACAATAAACGTGCCGAAGTGGCACGGATACAAAATTGGAAAAAGAAAGGAAAAGCTAAACTGTTGCATCTCCGGAACTCGGAGGAAGATAAGTGTCCGCGCCCCCAGGGGAAGTGGGTATATCCACCGATGGCTCAACATTTTCGCCTTCTGGTTCCTCTTCAGTTCCTGAAGTTTCAGAACCGGAACAAGAAGAACTGGAAGCACCAGGCCCTGCCGGGAGACCCCTTTTAGCAGCTGACTCAAGCACATGGGCCTTAACGATTTCGGCATCAAAGTCAATAATACCCGTTTTAGCCTCTTTCAAGGTTTTTCTCCTCATGTTGTACGTAACATAAGTTTTCTCAACAGCAAAGGAAGTCGTTCGGCGCTTAAGTTCTTCTTTGAGTTGGATAACCACGGCAGAAAGGTTTTTCCGAGAGGATCTAATGGAGTTGAGGCTAAAATCGAGCTCGCGGACAGTTGAGCTTAAAAGCCTATTATGCTCAATAGTCTTCCTATACTTCTCCTCCAACTGAGCATGTTTCACCCCCGTAGTAGCAAGCTCTTCAGTTTTGGAGTTCAAGGCTGCCTCTAAGATGGTCAATCTTTTAGTAGAGGCAGCATCGCGATCGGTTGCAGCAAGAACGACAGTATGGACTTCAGCCCATTTGGCCTTGGCTTCGTCAAACTTAACCTTCATCGGTCCAATCTCTTGGCTAAGGGTTACCGCTTCTTGCTCGCTTTGCTGCAAACGAGTCTCCAATACAACAGCCTCAGCAGCTTTGGCTTCCAATTCTGAGAGGCGAGCAGCGGTTTGCTCCCGCTCGCACAAAAGTTGATCCCGTACGGAGGTAAGTTCTTCTTTTTTTCGAATCAACCTTTGGAGGCCCTTAGAAGCAAGAAAATTGGCCTACAAAATAAGAAAGGCAGAGTCAGGATATTTTCAGGAAAAAACATAAGAAATAACAAAAGAAGTGAAGAATGTACCGATGCGGCATTGTGCATGGCATTGTTCAACAAGCACTCCCACGAGAAAGCATGTATCTTTTCCCAATCTTTTTCTGAAGCCAAAGGCTTCAGATAGTTAGCAAGTTCCACCGGCGGAGATAGCAAATTGCATCCGGTGGAGACTGATAGAGTAACGCTCCTCCTCCTATGCAGATCTTCTGAAAGGGGAGCATAATTTTGCTCCAAATTCCCATGAACTGGGGACTGGGGGAGAAGAACACCCTCTTTTCGGGAAGATGCGGCCGGTGGAGATGATGTAGCAGTTGCTGGTGGAAGAGTTGGTGAAGATTGAGATGAAGTTGATGGTGTTGAAGAGTGAGAAGCAGCTGCGACAAATGCAGTGCTGGTTGCTCATCAACCGAAGACGGAAGGGACCCGATACTCAGCCCCAAAATACCGGGCACACTGATTGGGATCCGGAAGTGGGAGTTGGCATTTTTCACCATTTCATACTCCCCCAGAGCGCCGATACATCGTCCTCAGTTGGTGTAACTAACTCAACAGATTGAGCAGTCTGTTGAGTTGAGAAAGGTTGTCGTCTTCTATGTAGAGCAACTCTCTTCCGCTAGCTTCTCCAGCATCGTCAATCATCACGGTATCTATAGCCGGCCCGGGCGGAGGGCTCGTCACCAGGACTTCCGGAGACGACTCGGGGGAAGCATTCTTCGCCCTCTTATTCTTTTCCCCGACTGCAGAGGAACGCCTTCTTTTTGGTTGCTTGTTATCCGATCGGAGACTCCGAAAAGAATCACTTGCGCCAGAAGTAGGCTCGGAGACGCCTGTCTGTGAAAAAGATTTCTGCAGCAGCCTCGCCACATCAGTAGGATCAGCCAAAACGTCCTACTCGAGGACGACAACTGAGCCCTAGGTAGACATATATTCAATAGGAGAGAGGAATCAGATAACTTTCTCATAAGAAAAGGTAAGGACATTATGAGTTAAATTTACCATAATTTTTGGCCTTCCACCCATATTTCAGGGACAACTCTTTCCACGAGCGGGTTTCGGGCATAGTAACGTCCAAAATTTTCTGAACCCATTGGTCCAAGCCCTCAACCCTAGGGGGAACCCACCGAGTCGCTGAGGTAGGTAAAGGAAGAAAAGTTAATAATGACGAGAAAAGGATCTTTAACCAGAGTAGAAGCAAATTATATACTTACGAGTGCGGTTCCACAATTCCAGGAAGGAAGGTGTCGAGGCCGGGATGATGTCACTGGTGGCAACAGAGACAAACCGCTCCATCCATCCACGATCGTCATCATCATCCATGCTGGATAGCAATGTATGGTGGTCGTGCTTGCTGAAGTTGATCATCCCCCACGGAAGATCTTGGGGAATAAAGGTTCATCGCATGAGCTAAAGATAGCTCCTCCCCAGTTTCCTGACACAGACGTCGCAGGCAAACAATCGTCCTCCACACTGAGGGATTCACCTGTGCCAAACACACTTAATAGCGGAGACAAAACTCCTCAATGACAGAGTCAAGCTCTCCACTCAAAGAAAATATCCCCAAAGTAAAGGGATGCGCATAGAAGTACGTAAAACCCTACTTGGGTAAGGTTACCCGCTCTGCCAGGTCAGAAGTGATAATGTCTAAATCCTGGCAACGACAATCTTCCTTCACAACATGAATGCTGGAAGGACGGATGAAAGAAGGATATCTACTAACGGCCCATGTACGAGGGCTAACAGCAGGGGCGGCCCTACCCTAAAGCAGGTAAAGCAACTGCTTTAGGCCCCACATTTGTGGGGGGGCAATTTTTTGTTACACCTATTATATTATATACTCTCTATGTTCCAATTTAGATGAGATTGTTTGACTCGTCATGGAGTTTAAGAAAAAAAAGACTTTTAAAACTTGTGTCTTAAAAGTTTAAGGGGTAAAAGGATTTACAACTGATATGCTTTCTACCAAGAAAATTGTATCTCAAATGAAAATCAAACCCGAACTTTGTAAGTAACGTGTGATATATAGAAAAAAAAAATTGACGTGAATATTGATATTGAAATCTCTTGAAGAGTCCTTCAGAGTTAATTACTATTTATACATAGTAAAGAAGACTATTTTTTCACTTCAAAATAGATTTGAATAATTCGAAGCATATAAAAATATTTTTTGTTTTCTATTTAGCATAAAAAACTGAGATCACCAGATAATAAAAATTTAAAAAAAAATACTGCCTTAATCTTGAGTGTTCCTTAAAGCATAATAATCAATCCGATATTGATGGTTTAGATTTATTTTCTGAATTAAAAGCGTTAAGAAAAATAGTACAATTATGAGATAATAGTTTTGAAGGGGAGCCTTGGCGTAACTGGTAAACCTGTTGCCATGTGACCAGGAGGTCACTGGTTCGAGCTATGAAAATAACCTCTTGCTAAAATATAGGGTATGGTTGCGTACAATAGATTCTTGTGATCCGGCCCTCCCCGAACCCCGCGCATAGCGGGAGCTTAGTGCACCGGGCTGCCCTTTTAGAAGATAATAGTTTAATTGATATACTCAATCAAATAAAAAGATTTGATTCTTTTCCAAATGCCTATATTGCTTATAGAATAATGTTAATAACTCCTGTTACCGTTGCTTCAGCAGAAAGAAGTTTTTCGAAATTAAAATTGATAAAATCTAAACTAAGCTCAATAATGTCTGAAGAGAGGTTAAATAAATTAACTATATTGTCAATTGAGAAAGAATTATTAGGAAAAAAATTAATTATAAAAAAATTATTAATAACTTTGCATCTAAAAAAAATTAAAAAAATGGACTTCAAATTAAAAAAAAAAATAAGGCCCCTCATAAAATTTAATTTTAGGATATAAAATTCGTTGTGCCGCCTCTGGCTAAAAGAAGAAAATTTATATTCGAAGTCTTTTGTTGTAACAATACTTTTAGGGATGATGGTGCTAACTATTGGAGGAGCGGCGTTCTCGGCTTCGCATCCATAATTCTCGGCCCGTTTGTCATGAACTAGGTGATAACGACTCTTTCATTGAATTATAATTTTAAAAGCTTTCTATGTGGCTGTTTTATCAATTTCTTTTGGTTGTAAAGTTTTGAAAACCACATTGATATTTAAAGAAGCTTTAAAAACCTTATCTTATCTTCTCACCTTATGCCCTCTGTCTCTCAATCTCCAAGTTTCTGATTTCACTCGCCTTATTAGTGTCACTATCTGGAAAGTGGGTCGGGAATAACGTCTACTAGTTGTATTTTCTTAAACAGCAAATTAGTGTTAGAGATATTATTGGAACTTTATTCTAGTTTCCTTCTTTTGTTCGTAATTGAAACTTCGCTTTCTAATTCCGGCGCGTGTATCAACATGTGGGGATCAAAACTTCTGGTGCTAAGTAGATGGAGAAACACATGGATTTCAATTACACTCTCTTATCTTAACTCTCCGTTCTTTTTTAATTGTCCAATTTCGACTTTACATCTCCTTTAGAAAGGGTAAATAAAGTATTTATTCTATAATTTTACCCACAATAATGATCTAGCATTTTCAAAAGTCTTGAAAAATAATTTGGGAATAAGTAATTAATGATAAAAGGTAAAACAGAAAAAAAGAAATTGTATTTCTCTTTAGTATAATGACCAAATATAAATATATTTTTAATATAGAGGACAAGATTAAAGTGTTCAAAGTTTGACTTTTAAAATATGAAACAGAAATATTTAATTTGAGACAAACATTATTATGGGGTGAGACAAAAGAAAAAGTAGACTGTCATTAGAGAATATTAAAAATATAATATATGGTTGATGGAGGTTGAGGAGTCATCAGTCACGACATGACTAATATATTCAACGATTTTGAAACTTATAGGTTTAAATTGACACTATTTAATGCACCAATAAGAAAATACCAACATGTTAGATGAATACAAGCATATACTTCAGTAGAAATTGAATTTGATCCCTTTTATTACTAGTTTCTTGTTGATATCTGAACAAAGTCTCATATTAGTAGCTAAAATTTTTTGGAACTCACATATAATATATATATGAATCTCTTAATGGTATATAACCTTTTGGTAAAAAATATTACTAGTTTGAGTCAAGACAAATAATATCACACCATATTAAAAATATATTTAGTTGATTTAACCCAACTACTAGTGGAGGTCCCAGGTTCGGCACAATGACTATAGGGATGATAGATTGATGGCGTGTGGCATGATTTACTTCCCCTGTGCGAGCTCAGAGATGCACAAAGAGCAGCTGTCATAAATATTCTAACGATGTGGGTGACATAGAATAAATCTCGAAAATTGAACAATGTGCGATCAAAGTCTAACATTGATAGCTGAAAAAATTAAGAGTCTACATATAAGGTTGTAGAAACTTTTTAGTTGACTAAAGTCTTTTTAGAAAACCGTGCAGTCTTGATTCAAAATAAATAACATCATACCATGTTAAGAAAATATCTCGGACGAGTTGAACTCAACACGTCCTTTCTATAAAATCATGTCAATATTCAATTTCACTTTGTAATTTCGTGATTAAGGATTGTGTGTATTGTGTGTTTGTACCAAGACTGTGAATATATATGTAAGATATTTTTCTTTTATACGAGACCTTTTTACCACATAATTATGGTTGGTGAACAATATATCTAACGCATTTATCTTTTGCAGTAGCGTTCAAATCCTTTCAGTACAGTCTTCTTTTAATAATGTAATAAAAAAATTAATCTAATTCGTAATTATTTGAATTAAATATTTAATATAACATATGTATGATTGCGAATCAATATTTTTTTGGCCAAGGCTTCATTGTCGTCTTCTTCAATTAATGATGGATAATATTCCCTTTATATATGTACTCGTGACCTTATTCTAATACAGGTTCAATCACTTAAAATATAGGGATGAATGCGGACTAAAATTCCATCAATTCGTAATTCAAAGGAATTCAATTTAGAAACGGTTCAATATAATCATTTATAATTTATACAAGAAAATCCTACAAAAAACAAAACTTAAAAAATTGTAATGACCTACAAAATAATAAATTCGGTTGGTTAATTTGAACGATATTACGTAAAGTGACGCGCCGAATGGGTGAAAGTGGGTCCAATTAATCCCGGGTTTTTGATTTGAATGTTACGTTTAATATCGCTTTCTTTTCGAATTTCTATTTTTCTGATATCTCCATCACAACACGTTAAGTAGCTAAAGCGTAAAAGCTCAGTCAGGGAAAAGATCTCCAGCGTATCGTAACGCTACTATCTCACGATAAAAAATAGGAGATATTACGAGAAAACTATGAAGAGCCAGTCAATCCAGATATGGACGTGTTCCGTAGGATTTTATAAGTTGTCAGCGTCAGATAGTGCTGTTTCTTTTTTAAAATATTTATTTTGTACAGTAGTTATTTCTTTTGTAATTTTGCGTTCGGTATTTTATATCTGAACGAAATTTGATTAAATTGTAATTTTTCGTTCGGTATTAAAATTTGATTACTTACTCCGCTCCACAATAAGTAATTTTTTGATCTTTTTTTTTGTCCAAAATAAGTAATTTTTTCAGATTTCAAGAATGAATTAATTATTTTTTTCCTACACTTCCCTTGGAGTAAATAGTGTTAGAGTATGTGCTAAGAGTGTTTATGTGAAAAGATAATAAAAGTTAATATGATCAATTTCATTACTAATTAATGTTAAAAGGTAAATTTTTAAATTTGTGTGAAAACAACCAAAAAATCACTTATTGTGGACCGAAGGGAATAAATTGTATTTCATGCTCCCATATTAAGTGGGCTATAATGTTCTCTAACAAAAATAATTTTATACTTAAAGTTTGGAGTCAAAACTTTTAATTAAAGATAAAAAAAATATAAAACACTCCACTATAATTTTTATTGATAAATGTTTATTTTGTTACTATAATAAAGAAATGAGTGGGACAGTGGAGCTTATGCTATTTATGCGACTTGTCATTTACTGCATTGGGTTCTAGTTTTAGTGCTGTGGTCCATTTCCTTTAATAAATTAGAAAATAATTATAGTCGGTTTACAAGTCAGCGAGACTTATATGTAATTTCAAAATCCTGTTGTTCTTTACTTTAATATTATTTCCTAAGCTCTGCCAAACTTAATTACAGTACTCGAAGATAGATCCACATTTACGGTGAACTGCTAAACAAATAATACATCTATTTCAAATTATCTGTCCTGATTTTTAAAAATAGTTATCTCAAATTATTTATTATTTTAAAAATTTTTAAAAAAATTAAATTTTTCCTACTTTATCTTTAATAGTAATCATTCTTAAATATGAAAATAGCACATAAATAAAGTAAATATCCAACAAAAAGATATTATTTATTAACACATAAACAAGGGTAAATAGTCCAAAACTCCTCATAGTTAATATTTTTCTTAAGGGACGTGTAAAAAAGAAATACGATAAATAATTTGTGACGGAGGGATTATATATATGTAAATAAACGGGGAAAACTCTTTCTCTCATTTTCTCTTTTATTTTACTTTAAATGATTACCCGTTTTATAGTGATTACGGTGTATTAAAATGGTCGATTATCTCATCTAAAAATATAAATGAGAAGAAAGATATTTGCTCTGTTTTATTTTATGTGGTCTTATTTAACTAGGCATATAATCGACAAAAACAATAAAAACTATTTAAACTTATAGTCTTAAATTATTTTATAATTTTTGTGTAATTTGTTGACTTAAATATAACATTTTGTGACTATAAAGTTAGTTATTATAAGAAAAGAAAGTTAAATTATTTTTAAACTCAATAAATAAGTTATTCTTTTTTGAACAAACTAGAAAAAGCTAAGATTTCATAACTTGAAACCGAGAGAGTAATGCTTTTATTTATTTAGTTAGGCTTAACATTCTCCCTCTTGTGTATACCTATTGTTTTTAATTTTTGAACCAAGCAAGTAAGAGTATTTTTTTTTTATAGTAAATGATGATGAGATTTGATTTAAAAAACTTTGATTTCTCCTATCTATATTGAACTATGTAATCATTTCATTAAAAAGTTAAGTGGTGAGACAAATTGCTTTTTCTATCTAGTAGTCCTTTTTAATATTGTACAAGTATTTTTTGGGGGATTTGTTAAACTTATTAAGAAATTCTAATAGTATTAATTCTAAGGATATTTGATTAAATTATTCTTTATCCCTCTTCTTCTAATAGATTATTTAAATAGCAAAGGGCCAAATAAATTTCTGTACTTTTGAAAATGGTCTAAGAATACCCCTCATTATACTATTGGGTTATATATACCCTTCCCGACATACTTTGGAACAAATATACCCTTATTTTGGATAGAGTGCCACGTGACAGCACCAGATGAAAATGACTCATTTTTTTTTACCCAATTCGTTTTAAAAAATTCACCACCTAACCCGTTTTAAAATTCAGTTTTTTAAAGCATATATTTTGTAAAAACTCTTTTTTTTTTGTAAAAACTGAAGGAAAAAAAAATTGTAAAATATATATTTTTAAGTCTTTTCAGTTTTTTTAAAGTATTTTTTTGTAAAAACTGGAAAAAAAATATTTTTTTTGTAAAACTAAAAAAAAGACTCTCCTAAAGCAGTGGACTAGATATGCATTAGTTTTAAAAAAAATAAAAATATTTTGCAAAATCTTTTTTTTTCCAGTTTTTACAAAAAATATACTTTAAAAAATAGAAAAATATATATTCTGAAATTTTTTTTTTTTCAGTTTTTACAAAATATATATTTTTCAGTTTTTAAAGCATTTTTTAAAAAAATATTTTTTGTAAAACTGAAAAAAAGAAATTTTTAAAATATATATTTTTCAGTTTTTTAAAGTATTTTTTTTTGTTGTAAAAACTGGAAAAAAAATTGCAAAATATTTTTATTTTTTTAAAACTAATGCATATGTAGTCCACTGCTTTAGGAGAGTCTTTTTTCTAGGTTTTACAAAAAAATATATTTTTTTCAGTTTTTACAAAAAAAATACTTAAAAAAAACTGAAAAGACTTAAAAATATATATTTTGTAAATTCTTTTTTTTCAGTTTTTACAAAAAAAAATCCAGTTTTTACAAAATATATGCTTTAAAAAAAACTGAAAAAATTTAATATTAAAACGAGTCGGGTGATGGGTTTTTTAAAACGAATCGGGTAAAAAAAAAAAAGAAAAAAAAATAGGTCGTTTTCATCTAGTGCTGCCACGTCGCACTCCATCTAAAATAAGGGTATATTTGTTCCAACGTATGACGGAAAGGGTATATATAACCCAATAGTATAATGAGGGGTATTCTTAAACCATTTTCGAAATTACATGGGAAGAAATAATTTATGCTTTCTTAGTTTGTTAAAATGACTTATTTTGGACTAAATTTGAGAGGGCAGAAAGACTATTAAAGGGAACAAGGTGGGAACAGTGACTTGTAAACTAAGTTAAGGCTCTAGTTCCTTGGACCAGCCTATATAATCCCACGTGTTTAGAAAACTGTTTTTATTTTTATTTTTTTGGTAAATGTATACCAAACAAGTGAGTATGTCAGTGTAATTTATTACTCCTTTCGTTCACTTTTACTTGTCTAATATGAATTTTGAACAATTTTAAGAAATAATAAATAAAGTGCATAATTTATCATGATATTCATATTAATTGATGTAAATTTTTAATAGATTTGAAAAAATAATTAATATTGTGGGTATAACATAAAAAAAAATTATCTTTTTTTAATATACAAAAAGTGACAAGTAAAAATAAAAATCTATTTTTAAAATAATGGATAAGTAAAAGTGATCGAGGTAGTATACTCTTCCAACTCTGGTACACCAAATAAGGCAAGAGAAATGAATGCTTTTTATAGGGTTTCTTTCCCCAACACATTTTATTCAGGTTAAATGACTATTAATTGTCCATTCTGCCCGGCCTTTATTAATACTTCTTGTATGAATGGATCTAGTGCGGATGACCATTTCCTTTTCTCATGCAAGGGGATAAAAGATTTACTATGTAGGACTAACAATTAATATTTGGTTATTGTATTTGTCCGAACGGAACTTCGAAATAACAGTAAAATTGTCATTTATGTGATCTATAAGTCACTAATTCAAGTTGTTAAATTAATTAATTATGCTTGGACAAGAATCATGTCATGGAATAGACTTCCTACATCACAATGTTTAGATTGCGGCTTTTTCTTGAATGCTAAATAAATGTAAAATGCTTCGTACATCAAGTTACCCTTTTTTCGTGGAGTTGCCAACCGTGTTTGTCCTGTCCTTTTCCCCCTTCTGTCTTGCCCTAGTAGTGAAACAATGGCATGATTCAAACTACTTGAGTAAAACATATATTAATTAGATGTTAAGTTCTTAATTATCTGAAATAAATACTTATATAACAACTCTATAAAATTACTATAATCACAGCTTTTATTATAACTAAAATATAAAGGTACACGGATTGTTTCAAAAAAGAAAGAAAAGAAAAAGTAAAAATTCAACTGGAATAAGGAATATATCATAAGTACACTATGTGACCTGCCCTTTCCCAAAAAATCAAACATGAAAATGTAAATATTTTTGTTAGTGTCTTCTGTTTAACAAAGGCGTATCTATCTTGTTCCAAGAGGTGTCGCAGGGCACTGTTTTATCAAGAAAAATCATTAAATATTTATATATAGATGATAAATAAAATAAAATATTAAATATAAATATAAATATAACATTACTTATTATTATAATAATTTATTTGTCATTACAGTTTAGGATTTCCACGAGCACATGAGCCCCACAGGTACATGGAAGGTGTGAGCCACAATTGGCGTGGACCACCCCCTTATCTTTCCTTTATCAAAAGTTTGATTGATATGAATCTCGGAAAATTTAATATTCCGATATTTATATCTACTAATAATAAGTACAATATGTATATGCTAGCACGTGAAATTTATTATCTAATTATAGACAACTGATATATTTATTTATTTATTACTAGAGTAAATTAATATAATTGGATGTAAACGTTATGGACGAATATCTTTCGTGTTCATGTACACCAGAATTGCCTTATGTGCATACCTTGTATTCTTCTCGCAATTGTCGGTCCTTATTGTAAAATCTTAAACTTTTACATTTTAATTTTTTGAATAAAAAAATGATAAAATTGACTTTTTTAGTTCAATTATTTTTAGGCTCGCTTCTCTATAGTAGACAAGATTTAAATACTGTCAACAGTTTTCCTTTTATTCTCCTTCCCTCTGTCGGAGCCTCATCATTGTACTCAAAAGAGTAAAAACAAGCAAATAACTAGATGGCTAGAAATTAGAATACATAGCGGTACACAAACTGTTCCCTCCTTTCCATAGTGGTCCAAATCAAGAAAGTCAAAATATAGATAGCGTTTATACATTTAGACATAGATTTGATTGAAACTTAAAAAAATATTATTAAAAAATATTTTTTGAAAATTGAAGTTATGTTTAGACATATATTTTATTTAAGAAAAAATTAAAAATTTGTAAGTGGAAGAAAATTTTTTACTCAAACAAACAATGTACTCAAATTTTTTATTTTAAAAAAATAAAGCTAAAATCTATGGCAAGACTAGCTAATTTGATGAGCTCTCTGCTTTCCGCAGTTGAGATGAATAAGCAGTTGAGGACTAGCTTAGCATCTTCCCTCCCCTCACCCTGATGTAATAAACAAAATTATAAAAAATTATATGTCTATGGCAAATGCTGTTAGCAAATTAAACTTAATTTACAAAAAAGAAAGTATTATTGGAATTATTCTGCTAAAATTTTGGGTTGAGGTACTCTCGCAAGTAGTGGATCGGAGTAGCAAATCAGAGGAGGAGAGTATTTTTGGTAGAAATAAATTCAAATACATTCTTAAAGAAAATAGTATAAAGTAGCACAAGACTTGATAATAAATAATGTGGAAAAAAAACGAGAAAACATTAATTACACTTGACATCGCCTGTGGTGGCGACTATGACTGGTCCACACATCGACTTCATTATCTTTTGCTGGAATACTACATCTTCTCTAGGGAGAATTTTGAACTAAATACCATGCAAAATGGGGGAAAGAAAGAAGATAGAAACTTTTTGCTAGCGTTTGGATATAAAATTTAATTGAAATTTGAAAAGAATTTTTGAAGTTATATTGAAAAATAATTTTTGGAAGTTAAAGTTGTGTTTGAACATGCATTTTAATTGAAAAAAAAGTTGAAATTTTGTGAGTGGAAGAAAATATTTCACCCCACAAAACTGCCCAAAATCAGTTTTTAGGAATTTAAATTTTTGTTTAAAAGCTTTTTCAAAAACTAGTTATATTCCATAAATAAATAAATAAGTAATTTTAAAAAAAAATAAACAGCCAAATTTTATGGCTAAACGGGAGCTAGAAATAATAACATAAAGGCGCTCTGGATTTGTCAAAAGCAACTATTGATTGAACTTGTTTCAGCACAATAGATACTATTAGTTCATGATAAAACTTCGTATAAATATTGGGTTAAATTTAAATATATACTTTTAATATGAAATATTTTATATACCGTTTTGACTAAACTGGCACACCCAACAATAAATTCTTGTACTTTTATCTCCAGCGAATGATCCATTATTCAATGTGGGCCAAAGCATTGGACTCAAAAAAATATGAAGAAATTAAAAAATAGTCCGATTTACAAGTGGTAATTTAAAAATAGTCATAGTTTCAAAAGTAGTCGAAATTTAGTCATTTTTTATGTAAAGATAAATTTGAACGAAAACATTGTTCAAAATCCGGAAAATATTCCAGCATAATATGCTGGAGTTCCAGTATAATATACCGGTCTAGCATAATATGCTGTAAGTTCATACACAGGTGCTCCAATCTCCCGTATATTATGCTGGAACTTTTCGCGTGTTGGAGTTCCAGCATAATATGCTGAAAGTTCATACACAGGTGCACCAATCTCCAATATATTATGCTAGACCGGTCCGTATTACAGCAAAATAGTGACTAT
The DNA here is from genome assembly GCF_000390325.3 of Nicotiana tomentosiformis. NCBI lineage: Eukaryota > Viridiplantae > Streptophyta > Magnoliopsida > Solanales > Solanaceae > Nicotiana > Nicotiana tomentosiformis. Next base: position 132,821,285 of record NC_090814.1, on the reverse strand, counting down.
TTTTCAATGACTTTGCAAATGCTAACTATTTTTGAATTATCAATCCGAAAACTGATTAGCCCGTACTATTTTTACCAAAAAAAATAAAGACATTACAAATAAAGCTCAAAATTTGACATTCTGTTATTATCATAGATAAAAGATACGCTCATATACCATATTGGTTCTTTCGGACATAGGACAAATGATATATAAATATTTACTAATTGAGCTTTGTTTTTTATTCTTGGGGTTTATAAAGAAGCATTGCAACTTGTGCTTTTATACTCTTTCGGTTTACTTTTACTTATCACGTTTTACTTTTTGAGAGTTAATTTAACTAATTTTTAAAGTTAAATTGTATTAGATTTTCTTAATATTTTAAAATTAAAATTTGAATATTCGAAAACTATACGAAAAGTACTATAATTTATAATTTTTCTCATATCAATATGATAAAAAAATACATATTAAAATATTAGTAAAAGTTTACGTAGTTGGATTAAGGGGAAGTACATCCTAACAGGGTGCCTTTAGATATGCAGGAAAAGTCAGCATGTGGTGATCATGCCTGCACCTTTTCTTATTTTGTCTCTCACGTGGCCAACAATAATTATATCTTATTCCTAAATAAGTTGGAATAACCATTTATATTATGATAATTCGTCATAAATTTTAGCAAATTTTATATTGGCTACCAAGCAATCGCAACCTTCATGTTTATCCTAACTTAGAGACTAACAATATGAGCAAGTTTACACTGACGACATTACCTACCTCTCACCTCGCCAATACCATAGTATCTCTGCTTGATTTGAGACTATGATAGAATAGACATGTCTCTCTCTTTTTTCCTTTCTATTTGTTTGTTTTATTTAATCATCAGTGGATATTTTTATTTAATTGTGAATGAGATGTTAGATGGGTTGGTTTGTGCATTTGTTATATCACAATGTCAGCACAATGGGTCTTCTTTTCAGATATCTACTATTGCATTATATTGATTTTAATTTCCACGCAAAACCTAAGGTGAAGTGCCTTATATAGACAAAAGGAAATTATGATAGTTTGACGCATAATATAATTCATTATAGTTGAGTTAAGAGTTTTACTAGATCTAGACAAATAATTCTACTAAGTCGTTTCAATAACTACAATATCTCAATATCTCAAAATTAACGTGACTTAGCGGAGAATAACTACATATAGTAGAAGTAAAGATCTATACCGGTGAAACTAACTAGTTGAAATTAATGTAAAGTTGACATCATTACATCTATCATTAGGTCCAGTATGCATTAGAAGTCACACCTACAATTAGATGACTCATAATTTGACCTTAATTTTTAAGTATTGAATATCAATAAAATGGAATAGAGTAGAATTGATTTATGGAGTATAATTCACCATTACTACTCTGAGATTGAACATAGTTTATTGTTGTAGAAATCTTACCACCGTACAAAAAAGAAAATAACTCTGCTACCTAAATTAATTTTATCCCCCTAACAATATATGATTACTGATCATAAGAGAAGTGTTGCGCCATGATTCAACCATCGTTTTCAACTAGGAAAAATTATTTTGGATGCTTATGATCGATGGTGTAATTTTCACCCTATCAACATCAAAACTTTATTGCTGGAATTTTGATATTTGTTTGTTAGCACTGACAAATGACAATGAATATTTTAATTTGTGGCTTTCTTTCATTTGTTACTTATATAACTTATTGTTAAGAAAGTACTACGCTAACTTGTTACCCTTCTTACACTTGCTGTCCAGTATATAAAAATTGGTCCTTGCCTATTCATATTCACAATCAAAAAGCATGGGTACATGGTATTTGCCGACTTATTTTCTCCTTTCAATTTTTTTTTTTTTTTTTTTTGTATAATTTTTTCTCTCACTCTTTTCCTCATGCTCTTGAATAAATATCACTTTGACATTTCAAATATGCCAACAACACAAATGGTTGTGGATCAAATTGTTTTAGAAACGTACGCTTATAGAAGTGTGTGGTTGCTTAATTTTCTTTCAGTATTTTGTTCTTATTTTGTCTTCGAAGTATTTAGTATTGGTTACATCCCAAGGCCCATGTGAAAGAAGATGAAACTTTCTTTTGGTTTTGTCAAGCCAACCAATTTAAAAGTTCAATTTGGGCAACTAACTTTTGAAGTAAATATTGATGTCATGCATACATCAATATGGACATTCTTCTACTATAAATAGGTGCATCTACCTTTTATTTGTAATCACAACAAAACAAAGAGAAAGAGAGTAGTTTACAAAGTAAGAAGCAAAATACTCTGTGAGAAAAATATAGAGCGTTTGAGCGGTATTATAGTGAGATAGAAAAATCAAAAGAGGGCTATTTCTTTTGAGTGTTTAGTTGTCTTGGAGTATTTTGCTCGGTACTACAAATTATAAAATACTCACTATAGTGAAATCAGTTGCTCCTCTCGGGCCGTGGTTTTTCCCTTATTCAGAAGGGTTTTCCACGTAAAAATCTCGGTGTCTTTGTTTCTCTTATTATTACCATTAGTTACAGTATTTTAGTAATTCGCATTTATTATAATCGTATACCGTGAATATTATTTCTGTGGGAGTTAATTTTCCCAACAACTGGTATCAGAGCACATATTCTGCTCATTCACAGAAATATTATTTACAGTCAATTTTTTTCCGTGACAAAAAAAAATGTCAGGAGTAAAGTATGAAGTAACATGATTCAACGGTAATTACGGTTTCTCCATATGGCAAAGAAGGATGAAGGACCTGCTCATCCAACAAGGGTTAGACATTGCACTAGATGGAAAAGAGGCAAAGCCGAAAATCATGAAAGCCGAGGAATGGACAGACATGGATAAGAAGGCGGCTAGTGCAATCAGACTGCACTTGTCCGATGAAGTACTCAATAATATCGGGGATGAAAATAGTGCATGTGGTATTTGAAAAAGACTAGAAAGTCTATACATGTCCAAATCCTTAACAAACAAGTTATTTTTGAGAAAGCAACTTTATGCCATCAATATGAGTGAATGTACAAATTTCTTGTCCCATTTAAATATGTTCAATGGATTAATCACGCAGCTGGCAAACCTTGGAGAAACAATCACTGAAGTAGATAAGGTCATCATGCTTCTAAACTCGTTGCCATCTTCCTATGATAATTTGGCAACAACCATCCTGCATGGTAGAGATACCATCGATTTAAAGGAGGTCACATCAGCCATCCTACTCAATGATAAGATGAGGAAGAAGCCCGAAAATCAGGGGCTGGCTCTTATCATGGAAAACAGAAAAAGAAATTTTTATAGAGCATCGAGTAGCCGTGATAAATCCAAATCTCGTGGAAAGTCTAAGAACCGGTCAAAGGGTAGAAATTGCTACAGTTGCGGTCAACCCGGCCACTTCAAAAGAGATTGCCCAAAGAAAGGTCGAGGCGAGAGCAGTGTCCAGAAGAATGATGATAACACAACCGCTGCAGTGCACAATGATGATTCGGTGGTTCTCTTCGTTCACGAGGAGGAGGAATGCGTGCACTTGGCAAGCCAAGAGTCAGAATGGGTAGTTGATACAGCAGAATCCTACCATGCCACACGGGTAAGAGAATTCTTCTGTAGGTACAAAGTAGAAGACTTTGGAATGATCAAGATGGGAAATACCAGTCACTCAAAGATTATGGGGATTGGCGACATTTGTATCAAGACAAATGTCGGATGCACATTAGTTTTAAAAGATGTGCGACACATACCAGAATTGCGAATAAATTTGATTTCAGGGATCGCTCTAGATCGAGACGGGTACGAGAATTACTTTGCCAATAGGAAGTGGAGACTCACCAAGGGATTATTGGTGATTGCTAAAGGAGTTGCTCCATATACATTGTACAAGACAATCGTTGAGATATATGAAGATGGATTACATGCGGCTGTAGATGATACGCCTGCAGATTTATGGCACCGGAGATTGGGGCATATGAGTGAGAAAGGACTGCAGATCCTATCCAAAAAATCACTCATCTCATTTGCAAAAGGTACAACTGTGAATTCTTGTGAATATTATTTATTTGAAAAATAACACAGGGTATCGGTTCAAGCAACTCATGGAAGAAAATCGAATATACTTGATTTAGTATATTCTGATATTTGTGGTCCAATGGATGTAAAATCAATGGGAGGTAACAAATATTTTCTCACATTTATTGATGATGCTTCACGGAAATTGTGAGTTTATTTCTTGAGAACCAAAGACCAGGTATTTCAAGTATTTCAGAAATTCCATGCTCCGGTGGAAAGAGAGACAGGTCAGAAATTAAAGCGTCTCAGGACAGACAATGGAGGAGAGTATACTTCAAATGAGTTTGAAGACTACTGCTCAAGCCATGGAATCAGACATGAGAATACAGTTCCTGGAACCCCACAACACAATGGTGTAGCTGAAAGAATGAATCGCACCGTTGTCGAAAAAGTGAGAAGTATGCTCAAAATGGCAAAACTACCTAAGTCATTTTGGGGTGAAGCAGCTCGCACAACCTGTTACTTGATTAAAAGAAGTCCATCAGTTCCATTGGAATTTGACATTCCAGAGAAAGTCTGGACCAACAAAGAGGTGTCCTACTCCCATCTGAAAGTGTTTGGATGTAAAGCTTTTGCACATGTGCCGAAAGAGCAGAGAATGAAGCTGGATGACAAAGCTATTCCGTGCATCTTCATCAGTTATGGAGATGAAGAGTTCGGCTACAGATTGTGGGACCTAGAAAGGAAAAAGATCATCAGAAGCAGATATGTGGTCTTCAGAGAAGATTTGGTCAGTATTGATAGTGATAAATCAACAAATACCAAAAATGATAATGGTACAGTTACTAACTTTGTTACTACTCCTACTGTACATATACGTAATGCTTCCACAGGTGAAGAATGGCACACGGAAGGCATAGATGAAGAGGTTGCTGAGCAGGGGGAGAATCCTAGTCCACAAGAGGAAGAAGGATAGCAACAACAACAAGAAGAAGGACAACAACCTTTGAGAAGATCTGAAAGAGAGAAGGTAGAGTCCACAAGGTATCCTTCTTCGGAGTATATCCCCGTCACTGATGAGGGAGAGCCAAAGAATTTCAAGGAGGTGCTATCTCATCCGGAACAAATCCAGTGGATGAAAGTCATACAAGAAGAGATGAATTCTTTACAGAAGAATGATACGTACGAACTGGTTGAACTTCCAAAAGGCAAAAGATCGCTCAAGTACAAGTGGGTCTTTAAGCTCAAAAAAGATGAAAATGGCAAGCTGGTCAGACACAAAGTTCGATTGGTGGTAAAAGGTTTCGAACGGAAGAAAGGTATTGATTTTGATAAAATTTTCTCACATGTTGTCAAAATAATTTCTATTCGAACAATCTTGAGCTTGGCAGCTAGCCTAGATCTTGAAGTGGAGCAGTTGGACGTGAAAGCTGTGTTTCTGCATGCAGATTTGGAAGAAGAGATCTATATGGAGCAGCCAGAAGGTTTTGAAGTAAAGGCGAAGAAACACATGGTGTGCAAGTTGAAAAAGAGTCTTTATGGGATGAAACAAGCACCTAAGCAGTGGTACAAGAAGTTTGACTCATTCATGAGAAGTCAAACGTACACAAAGACTTTTTCAGATCCATGTGTATACTATAAGAAATTCTCTAACAATAACTTTATCATCTTGTTGTTATATGTGGATGACATGTTGATTGTAGGACAAGAAAAAAAGTTGATTGCCAAGTTGAAGGAAGATCTGTCCAAGTCATTTGACATGAAAGACTTGGGTCTAGCACGACAAATTCTAGGAATGGAGATTGTCCGAGATAGGACAAATAGTAAGTTGTTGCTGTCACAACATAAGTATATTGAACGTATACTTAAACGCTTCAACATGATGAGTGCTAAACCAGTTAGCACACCTCTTGCTGGTCATACGAAGTTGAGCAAGACAATGTGTCCTACAACAAAGGAAGATAAAGAAAGTATGGCTAAAGTTCTATATTCATCTGCCGTCGGGAGCCTGATGTATGCAATGGTATGTACCAAACCTGATATTGCTCATGTTGTCAGTACTGTTAACAGGTTTCTTGATAATTCCGGAAAAGAACATTGGGAAGTTGTGAAGTAAATACTTAGGTATCTAAAAGGAACCTTACATGAATGCTTGTGTTTTGGGAGATCAGATCCAGTCTTGAAGGGCTACACGGATGTTGATATGGCAGGTGATCTTGATAATCATAAATCTACTACAAGATACCTGTTCACTTTTTCAGGGGGAGCTATATCATGGCAGTTGAAGTTGCAGAAGTGTGTTACACTCTCTACAACTGAAGCAGGGTATATTGCCGCTACTGAAGCTGGCAAATAGATGGTTTGGCTGAAACGGTTCCTAAAAGAGCTTGGATTATATAAAAAGGAGTATGCCGTCTATTGTGACAGTCAAAGTGCAATAGACCTGAGCAAAAACACCATGTATCATGCAAGGGCGAAGCATATCGACGTGAGATATCACTAGATTCGAGAAAGGATAGAGGATGGATCTATGCAGGTCAAGAAGATACATACAAGTGAGAATCCTTTGGATATGCTGACCAAGGTGGTACCAAGAGACAAATTCGAGCTATGCAAAGAACTTGTCGGCATGCACTCAAACTAGAAACTCCGGTGTTACCTCCTTTAGGTACATGGGACTGGGGGAGATTTATTGGGTACATCCCATGGCTCGTGTGAAAGAAGATGAAGCTTCCTTTTGGTTTTGTCAAGCCAACCAATTTAGAAGTTCAATTTGGGCAACTAGCTTTTGAAGTGAATATTGATGTCATTGCATACATCAATATGAGCATTCTTCAACTATAAATAGGTGCATCTATCTTCATTTGTAATCACACCAAAACAAAGAGAAAGAGAGTGATTTACACACTAAGAAGCAAAATACTCTGTGAGAAAAAATATAGAGAGTTTGAGCGGTATTGTAGTGAGGTGGAAAAATCAAAAGAGGGTTATTTCTTTTGAGTGTTTAGTGGCCTTGGAGTATTTTATTCGGTACCACAAATTATAAAATACTCACTATAGTGAATCAGTTGCTCCTCTCGGGCCGTGATTTTTCCCTTATTCAGAAGGGTTTTCCACGTAAAAATCTCGATGTCTTTGTTTCTCTTATTATTACCGTTGGTTATAATTTTTTAGTAATCCGCATTTATTATAGTCGTATACCGTGAATATTATTTCTGCGGGAGTTAATTTTCCCAACATTTAGATACTTTCATGTAGTCCTTGTTAAAAATTCCATGTCATAGAGCCCATTTAGGAAAAGAGTAATTAAATATTATCTCTGTTTTAAATTATGTGGCATTTTGCTTGTTTACTTAATTCAGTTTTCGATTTGTCCTTTTCTTCCCTTTTGTTTTCTTATGAGTTATGATTCTAGCTATTGGCAGGATCAAAGTTTAGGGTAGGATTAGTTTGTTTATTTTATAGTTGGCTGAGATAGCACATTAAGCTCAGCTTGCCTCATTTAGAGCTAAGTACTAAAGGCTTATAATATATTTCTGACAAAGAAGGTTAAAGTAAAGTGAAAGGACCAGGTAAAGGGACTGCCGCTCGTTGTGCTGGTAAAACTCCTCAATTACTTACCCATCAGGATTTATGTGGTAGTATTTGATTACGTATGAAGTTTAAAATTTTATTTTATTTTTTATATTTATAGTTTAAAATAATTATAAATTTTTTATAACTATAAATTATTTTATGAAAAATAAAATAAAAAATTTAAAATAAATTATTTCTAGATAAAAAGTATAGTATTCTTTTTAGGATTAAAAAAAATATGACACGTAAATAGTACTACTAATAAAGAAGCATTCCGAATTGCAAACCAGGGAATTCCCCTATTTGTGAAGTCCTGGCGGGTTGACCCGATAAGGGAAGAAAGAAAAAGGGGAAACTATATGCCTATAAAAGACAAATTAGTTACCCGTTTTTGCCTCTCTTTACATTATTTATTATTTTTACCTATAGGCTCTAAATTTATTACGCGCCTACCCATTCCTCTTTTCTCATGTTTTCCCCTTGATTCAATAGTAAAAGGTCCGACAAAAAGGCAATGCTCTTCATATAAAATCCTATTCTTTCATTATGCAATCATTTACATGTAAAAAGAAAGTTTAGTGTACCTATTTTATTTTATCTTTATTTTTTTAAATTATAAGGAGTTTATTTCTACAATATGCAAAATCACAACACTTATAAATTAGTTATGCAAATAATTTTTTTATGATTAATATCATTAGTAACCTAATAAAATTACAATAAACATAAGTTATATAACAAACAAATATTATGTTAATAGATTAAATATTTTTATGTTATTGCTAATGTATATAACTTAAATAAAAAAATAAAAAATCTCTTAAACTTGAATAATGAATCAACTATGATTCTAGTATTGCTAATACATAAAAGGGTGATGCCTTGCTAGTTGTATCTTAGAGTAAATTTTTAAATTTTTGGTTGAAATTGAGTTGAACTAGCAAAGAAGACAGATTTGTACTATATACCAAAATGGTATATTGTATACTGTATTAGTATACAATAATTAATTCAAAAGCATATAATTAATTACAATAGTATATTACTAATATTTTTTTTTGAAGGAATGAACCAATCCTTTATATACCAAAATAACATATTATATATCATTTTGGTTAATTCAATAGTGTATAATATTGCGTTGAACTGGCGAAAAAGAATTTGACAAAGAAGGTTAAAGTAAAGTGAAGAGACTGCCGCTCGTTATGCTTGTAAAACTCCTCAATTACTTACCCATCCGGATTTATGTGGCAGTATTTGATTACATATGAAGTTTAAGATTTTATTTTATTTTTTAAATTTATAGTCTAAACTAATTATAAATTTTTTATAACTATGAATTATTTTATTAAGAATAAAATAAAAAGTTTAAAATAAATTATTTCTAGATAAAAAGTATAGTATTCTTTTTAGGATAAAAATAAATATGACACATAAATAGTACTACTAATAAAGAAGCATTCCGAATTCCAAACCAGGGAATTCCCCTATTTGTGAAGTCCTGGCGGGTTGACCCGAAAAGGGAAGAAAGAAAAAAGGGTCCGCTGCCCGTTTCTATTGGGATGTATTGATTGATTAATTCTTACCCCTTTGCCTTTTCGTCTCTCTCTGTCTTTTTGTAGTGTAGTGATTGGCTTGACCCAGAGAATTCAATGAAAAAAATCAAGATGAGGTCAACCTCTCGTCCTTTTATTTATTTTAAAAACAAGTTTATAACTAATGAAAAATATGAAGATTACCTTCTTTTTATTTTACAAGTTAAACAATATATACGTCAAGACACATTTTTAGCAAACCCAATAGAATCTTAATTCAAACATGTGAATCCTTTAATAATCACACCAGTTCAATGGTTGAATTAAAATTTTGTATAAAGGGAATACAAATATTATTATAATATCACAATTTCGATTTAGAGTTTTTTTACACACTTGATCCTTTTTTAACTATTATTTAAAAAAATAGCATCATTTATTGTTCATTCTATAAAGAGCACTTTTTTTTTCATTATTAGCATATTACAAAAATTAAACCCAGCATTCATCTTCTTCACTCCATTTTTTAAAATCTGATTCATATGTGAATGCCACCTAAATTCAAGATGTATTGATTTATATGTCTTTTATACTTTGTATATCAAGTATCACTTTAATTCAAAATATATTTTTATGTATATAATTTTTGTATATTTATTTGTGAAGTGCCATCTTATTTTAAGATGTATTTTTAATGTATATTTCAAATATATTTTATATGTTAAGTGCCATTTTAATTCAGGATGTATTATATATATATATATATATATATATATATATATATATATATATATATATATATATATATATATATATATATATATATATATATATATATATATATATATTTGTATATATATATATGCCATCTTATTTAAATTTAAGCTATATTTTTTTATGTATATTTCACATGTCTAAGTGTCATCTTAATTGAAGATGTATTTTTTATGTATATTTTATATGTGTTAATTCAATATATATATATATATATATATATTAACGTATATTATTATCGAAAGAAGATCTTTATGTTAAGAAAGGAAGAAAGAAGGAAGAGAAAGACTTAAGAAAGATAATTAAAAAAAATAGAACAAATTTAGAAAATATATTGGTTTCGGCAGAAAATAAAATTAAGAAGATGAGGAAAAAGAAGGAAAGCTAATAGATAAAGAGAAAAAAAGGCATGATTTCTGTACAAAGAATTATTGACTTTCCATTCAAATTGCTTATGTTTAGAGATTAATTATTAATATTCCTATTTTAATGGAACTGTATGCTACAAACATAAATATTTTCCTGCCACAACTGTAATATTGGATTTCATGCTACGAATTTGTTATATTTCTTTTAAATTGTGATAGTTATGTAAAGTTCCCGATTTAAGCATATGACTTAAAGTAATTTCTGAATTGCCTTGTCTACTAAAAACTAATTTTTGAACTCTCTTGCCTACTGTTTACCCGTGTAACAGTACAGTTGAATTTATACGTGGTTTCTAGACAAGTGAATTAATTTGATCCTGAAATAAAATAACAATTGAAGAAATGTATAATACTTTGCCTTGAAATATAAATGAAACAACAGAGATGACAGTTCTGAGAATAAAGCTTCCGGGCACAACAATGATAAGATCAAAAAATAAGTAAATAAAATTGTATTAAGCTTTATATAGAATACAGTGTAAGTTTAGCCAGAAAATTCGTGTCCTTCCAATGAACACTGAGCTTATTATATATAGCTATGAAGTAGGTACTAGGATCGTGCCCTTCTTTAATGTCAATTATGAAGAGCATTGATGAAGACGTAACGGTGAACATAAATGCCAAATTCTCTGTAATGGACCGTCGTTCTTAATGTAGTAGAATATTCCTTATTAAATATTACCGGGCATAAAGCATTTACTGCCTTTATGAACGTTATCTCTTTCGGTGACAAACGGAATAGCTGCGTCCGGTCTTCGGTCCTCCCCGTCTTGGGTTCCACGTGTCTCCTCCTTGGGTGGCCACGTGCCATATACATATTTTACCTAATACAGATAGTCCCCCTGCTTTCCGATGACATAACTTTGTGTTACAGAGAAATTGGTAGAAACACTCTTTTGGCGGGAATTACTATAATTTCTTTTGAAGGCCACTGACGGTTGATTAGACGTCTGTCTCTCCGCATTTAATGCCCCGAACACGCGTCTTCCCATGATTTAGCACGTCTTTTGTCAGTTATCGAGGTAATCTTGGCCATGGATTTAGCCGCCAAAACTTTTACTTATATGTATCAACTTCCCCCTTTGTACTCCAACTTCCTTCATCTAATCTCGCCTACTGTGTCTTCATCTTCTTCAAACAAAAAATCATTTCTCTTTTTCGATGGCTTCCTCCTCAAAACGTACTGTTTCTTCAAAAGTCAAGAACAAAACCAACGACTTTATCGCTCCAACAGTGGGCTCCATCATACCAAAAAGACTCAATAACACAATGGATTTTGAAGAGAAATTCTCTTATACTAACCCTCGTACATAGGCTGTTAGTAGTTTCCCTTCTTCCATCCGTCCTTCCAGTATTCCTGCTGTGAAGAAAGATTGTCATTGAAATGAGTTGGATATCATCGCTCCTGATCTATCGGAGCGAGTGACCCTTCCCAAGGAAGGTTTTACATACTTTTACACGTATCCTTTTACTTTGGATGCATTTTCTTTGAGCGTAGAGCTCGATTCCGTGATTGTAAAATTTTGCCTTCGCTATCAGGTGTGTTTGGAACAGGTAAGTCCTTCAGTGTGGAGGACGGTTGCCTGCCTTCGACGCTTTTGCCAGGAGACTGGAGAAGAGCTAACATTAGCTCACATGATGAATCTCTACTCCCCAAGATTTTCCGGGTTGGGGGGTGAGGGTGGGGGTGGGGGTATGATAAATCTCTGGAAACGAGGTCACCATGCTTTGTTGACTAGCATGAAGGGCATGATAAATCTCTGCAAACGAGGTCACCATGCTTTGTTGACTAGCATGGATGATGATAGTGACTGCGGGTTGACAGAACGGTTCGCTGTAATTGCCACTAACAGTATCATTCCAACAACGGCTTCATCCTTTACGGCAGCTTGGAACTGTACTCGTAAGATCTGTAATATATCTTCTTTCATTAAATATTCTTCTATGGATGTATATGCATTCTTCGTATGTTCCAGTAACTCAATGGGTCCCACCGGTGGTGGAAGTCTTAGACCGTTGTGTTCAGAAGATTTTGGACGTCACGACGCCCGAAACTCACTTGTGGAAAGGACTGGCCTCGAAATACGGGTGGAAGACCAAAAATCATGGTAATTTTAACTTATCCCGCTTCAATATTTCTTTGCCTTGTATATGGAGAACTTGATTGAACCCTTCTGACTTGTTTATGAAATTAGGTCTACATGCGGGCTCTGTTTCTATCCCCGAGGAGGACGTTCTGGCTGATCCTAGTGATGCAGCGAGACTGCTTTAGGAAGATCTTACTCGAACAGGTATCTTCGAGCCTATTTTGGGCGTAAACACATCTTCACGGAGTCCCCAGCCAGAAGATAAGCAACCGAAGAGAAAACGTTTCTCCGCGACCGGGGAGAAGAACAAACGGGCAAAGACTGCTGACCCCGAGCTATCTCCGGTGGCGATGATGACTGGTCCTCCTTTCGGGCCGGTCATAGACACTGTGATGATTGATGATGATGAAGAAGCTAGTGATGAGGGAGATTCTCTTCATAGAAGGCGACGATCCTCATCATCTCAATAGGATGCTCAACATGTTGAGACAGTTACACTAACCGAGGATGATGTCTCGGCACTTTAGGGAGAATTTGATTTGGTAGATAATGCCAACTCCCATTCTCGGACCCTAATTGTTGTGTCCGGTACTGCGAGGCAGAGTACCGGGTCCTTGTTGTCTTCGGTTGGCGGGCATCCAACATCCAGCACTGCTTTTGACGCAGCTGCTTCTCATTCTTTAACCCCATTAGCTTCATCTCCACCTTCTCCAATACCAACAACTGCTACATCACTTCCGTCTTCATCCACTCTTCCACCAGCGGTAGCTACATCATCTCCATCGCCCGCACTTGACCATGAAGAAGGTGTTCCTCTTCCACAGTCCCCAATTCATGGGAATTTGGGGCAAAATTACACTTCCCCTTCTGAAGATCCACAAAGGAGGAGGAATGTTACTCTTTGGGTATCTACCGGGTGTAATCTGCTTTCCCGGCCGGTGGAGCTTGCTAACTATCTGAAGCCTTTGGCTTCAGAGAAGGATTCTGAAAAGGTTCAGGCACTCTCGGGAGAGTGTTTGTTGAACAATGCTATGCATAACGCCGCAGCGGTACATTTCTTTCTTCCTCTGTTATTTCTTATGCTTTTGAACAAATGTATTTTAAGTTTTATCTTTTCTTGTTTTGTAGGCCAACTTTCTTGCTTCTGAGGGCTTTCAAAGGTTGATTCGTGAGAAGAAAGGACTTACTTCCGAACATAATCAGCTTTTGGTGGAATGGGACCAAACCATTCTCCGCCTCTCGGAACTGGAAAACAGAGCCACTGAGGCCGTCGTTTTGGAAGCTCATTTGCAGCAAAGCGAGCAAGAAGTGGTAACCCTTAGCCAAGAAATTAGCTCGCTGAGGTTAGATTTGATGAAGCCAAGGCTAAATGGGCTGAAATCCAGGACGTCATTCTTGTTGTAATCGAGCACGAGGTTGCTACTGCTGAAAAGGTATCTAACTTGAAAACAGCCTTGAACTCGAAAGTTGAAGAGCTTGCTGCCATGGGGGCGAAACATGCCCAGCTAGAAGAGAAGTACAGCAAAATTATCGAGCATAACAGGCTCTTTAGTTCAATTGTCCGTGAGCTTGATGTCAACCTTAAATCTGATAGGTCCGCCCGGGAGAATCTTTCTGCCAAGATAACTCAACTCAAAGAAGAACTCAAGCGTCAAGAGGCTTCCCTCATTGTTGAAAAAATTTACTCCATGTACAGCATGAGGAGAAAAACCTTAGAAGAAGCCAAAGTTGGTGTTATTGATATTGATTCCGAAATTGCTAAGGCATGCGAGCTTGAGTTAGCTGCTAAGACTGGACTTCCATCGAGGTGCGATGTATCTGGCCCATCTAGTACTGGTTCCGAGTTTTCAGGAATTGGAGAAGAATCGGAGGGCAACGATGTTGAAGATCAGACTGGGGAAAATCTCGAGCCATTGGTGGAACCATCCACCACTCCCGGGGGCTCAGACACTTCTCTTCCTCCTGGACCCGGAGGCACTGTAGTTTACATTTACTTGTCTTTTCCATTTTTGTATTTCCTTTGGCACGTTCTTGTAAATGAAGACATATTTTTGCTTGAATATTATTTGAGTCTTACTTCCTCTTGAATATCCGTGCAAGTTTTTTAACCCTTGTATTCTCTTAAGGATTCTGCGCACGTTTTTGTGTTCATATTTTTCTGTATGTATTCTCGGATTCATTTTCTTCGATGCACTTTGGTTCCGAGCATTATCCCTTTTACGTGAGGGTTTCAATAAGTATTTGCGCAAGTTATTTTTTTTTTGGCAAATATACCACTAGGCAGACTGTCTAGTGGCTAATCTATATATAATAAACAAAACCAATTAGCCAATGTTTACAATTTGTCCAACCAAATCACAAATATGCTAAGCTACGGCTAAAGCTAATGAAATAAGAAAATGCTAACTATTACAAATGATTTCATAGCCAACTCCCCACATTTGATGATGTGTGTATCCACCAACCAAGTGCAAAACCTCAATGTATCATCTCTAATGCTTTCACCAGGCGCCAAATTTTGCGTTCCAAAGAACAAGGCAAAAGTAAATCTCCAAGTAACACCACCAATTGGAAGTAACCAAGAAACCATGTAGATTACCAACTTCATGAGCACTGTTGGCAAAAATTTTGTCTTCCCTGCAAAAAGAAAATGTAGTCCAGGCCAAAAGACACGTATGTATTATGAAAATAACCAAAGAGAAACAGTGGAAGGTTTCAATTCCTGCATTATATACCACATGCATGTACTGCCATAACACCTCCAGATTGGACATGTATACATGTCAATACCACTGAATAATGTCATGACATTATAGAGCATACTATGCTGAGACATTACACCTTCCAGTAACATTGAATGATCCTTCAGAAAAGATTGTGGAATTGAAGTTCTTTTAAGGAGTAAACATAAAGCTACTGCATGCCCCTAATTACATCTCCAGATTGGGCATTAGATCATCTCAATACCACTGGCTGATGTGCTAGCATTACACATATACACATTCGTAACCACGAATCCTGTTGATACCATTGGATTCCAGCTTTTCCATTTCAACCACCATTGATCAAATATATGTTCGTAAGTACCAGGGACATGATAAGATGAGCTATCCATAGGTTGCTTGTATGTAAACCTCCCTACACCCTTAGGGCTCCTCCAAAATGAGCATAATACCATGCTAACATCACTGGATAGTACTCTAACATTGTACAGACTCTAACCATTACAATGTGACAAGCAAGGAAATGCAGTAAATGCAAATGTGAAGCTCCAAATACGACCTAGAACTTGTGAAGCTGACAATTCCAGAGAAAGTGCCAATGTGTAGAAACTTTTAGTTGTTGTTTCCATGCCAAGATAACCTGCAATGTATGTTGTAACCTGCAATAGGACTCTCATGCCTGCTTTGCCATATATCCTCCAGCATGGATATTTAAGCATAACAGTCGAACTGCATTTCTGGTGTGTAGTGTGTTGCTATGCACTCCCTACAATCAAACTCAAATCTTACGATGCACATCACAGTCCAACCTTTTAGGATCATACACTGCCAAAAAGCATAAACACAGATGCATGTTGGCCGAGCCATAAACCACTTAAAAGTGCTTCTGTTAAATATGCATTCTGGCGATGTAATTACTCCACTAGCCAATGCCATAACAGTACCTTGCTCATCAACAATAAACAATAAACCACTGTTGGATTCCTGCTTGTCTGCACCATTTGGATCTTCTGAGAAGTGCGCTAGTGATTTATTGTAATTAAGCTGGAAGCATAACTTTTTTCCCATCTTGTCACATCATTTAAACCAGTAATTTTGATTAGTATATATGATTCTTTGTGATATAATTTGTATACAAGTTAGCTGCTTGCCTTGAAGATATGTTCCATACATCCTTAGTGCACTACCATATTGAGCATTATAATATGCCAATACCACTGATAAGTAACTTAGTAATATACAGAAACATATATCAACTAGAATAGCAGTTGTCAATGTAACTTAGTATACCACTGCTTTTCGTTTGGATATCCTAATCCTAAGATTAGGCACTTGTGATTTGTCAAGGTTGAGTAGTCTCCTCCCTGCACTAGGCAGTTCGGAGAAAGAATAAAACTAAAGTGTACCTGTAAAAGAAAATACAAGGTTAGCTAAAACATCTGCCAGAGAGTTGCCCTCCCTAAACATATGCTGAAATATCACATTGAAGTGCCCCTTCATCTCCTTAATCTCATTTACTTCAGCTACTACACACCATGGAGGATCCCATTCCCCATCTATAATCTTCAACATCACAAGTGAATCAGTCTCAATAATAAGAGGATGTAGGTCATGTTCCACACAGAAATGCACTCCATCTTTGAATGCCTTAGCCTCAGCTACTATGTTAGTTGTTTCTTCCGGTTGTTGAGCCCTAGCATACACCAAATTTCCTTCACTGTTCCTAACATAAAACCCTATAGAACTAGGACCAGGGTTACCCCTTGATTCCCCATCTGTGTTGCACTTGTACCAGCCATTATATGGAAGTTGCCATATTACTCTTTTAGTCACCATAATTGGCTTGTACCCCTCCAAGTATCTGATTATATCCGGCCAGAGATGAGGCATGTGAGGTAGCCAGTTATACCTAATCTTTTCCAGGTTATGTTGTGTCTTATTTATCTCATGAATTACCCTATGAACAAACAATGCTCCTCCATTCATGTTGTTGTTCCTCATCTTCCATAGCTCCCAGGTTATGATTGCAGGTGCTGTTTGATACAAAGGTTTTAGTTTCGGGCAACAAGAAGAATTCCACCATGCCCTTATCACCTGGTGTACCTGCACTAATGGAATGTTGATACCACCAACATTAAGAAAAGTCCTCCAAACCTTGGTTGCAGTAACTCCTTAGAGGAATAAGTGTTCAAAAGACTCTTCTTGTGGTGCTGTACAACACCAACATTTAGACATGCAAATGTACCCTTGTCTTTTCCACATGTCATCAGTAAGTAGTTTGAATCTCCATAGCCTCCAAAGAAAGAAATAAATTTTGAAAGGCAAACCCTTTACCCACATATTCCTAAACTCTGGATTAATGTTAGCCCTATGTCTTACAAGGTGCCATCCACTACGCACATTAAATCAACCAGAAGTAGTAGGTTTCCACCAGGGTCTATCCCAAAATTCACCACTCCCCTGATAATGTACCTGTTGCTTGATGTGATCGGAAATATCTTCAGGAAATGTTTGTTCCAAAGTTCCTCATTACATCCATTGTCTTGCCTCAGTTGAACAACTTCTTGTAGCATCTTATTGATGTGAAAGTCTGTAGGTACTAAGTGATATAAAGCTCCCAGTCCCATCCAATTTTCATGCCAAATATTCATAGTTCCGACCTTCATCTCCCACCAAATCTCATGCTCCACTTCTTGTCTAGCATTCAACATTTGTCTCTAAATATGTGATCCTCCCCTAAACTGTACAGTTGTAGGAATTTCTTTTTGCAATACTTGTTATTTGACCACAATGATTTTGAGTTCCTAAATGTCCACCATAGTTTTTGCAAATAGTGACTTGGACACATCAAATAAGGATCTGAAACCTAGCCCACCTTCCTCTCTTGGAAGACACAAATTGTTCCAAGATGCCCAGTGCCTACTTCTCCCCTCCTCCTTTGTACTCCAGAGGAATCGTGCAAACATTTTGTGCAAATGGACTATGATGTTCCTAGGTGGATCTAGAACAGATAACATGTAAATAAGCATACTCTGAAGGACATTGCTTATCAAAGTAGCCTTGCCTCCAAACGATAGTAATTTACCTTTCCATGAATGTAATTTTGCTTCCAACTTCTGAATGAGATCATCATAATACTCCTTCCTCCTCATTGTATATAATATAGGACACCCAAGATATGTAGAAAAAAAAATGTACCCCTTGAGAAGCGTGTGATTGCACCAACAATTTGGAACAAAACATTTGCTGCATTAGCATGCATATAGTATGAGTTTTTTGCTTTATTGATCAACTGCCCTGAGGTATTCTCATAATCTTTTAGTACTGTCATGATCTTCTCCAGGGAGTCTGGATATGCTGATGCAAAAATGATGGTATCATCAACATATGCAAGGTGATTCAATTGATCAGTCCACTTTGGCATACCAAATCCTATAAATGCCTTGTCTTCAAATAACTTGTGTAGTGATCTAGATAGAACCTCAACTATGGAATGCTCGGGTAATAATGAATATCACATTAAAGCTTCACTCGTGAGAGTTTCTCCGAATTTTTTTAGCAACACTGATTCAATTTCGTGAGGAGCTAAATCATTTCCCTTCACTGCCATTGTATATGTGGTAATATGCTCATGTGGGTTTGAAGTTCCATCATACTTTGGAATTTTAGGCATTTTGAATAGCTTCAGGATTAGTTCTGGTGCCGCACTCAACTTGTACGGTAATTGAATATACTTCTTCGAGTTCAAGCCTTTCAATACTGGTGGCGCGCCCGGGATTTGATCCATGCGGGCTTTACTTCCTTCATGAACCGTAAAAGTTCATCCTTGAATGGATCGTTTTCATTGTTGAGGCCGGATCTACTCCCCATCGACCCCCGTCGGAGCCGACTTCGCCCCTGGGAGTGTTGTTGTCAACTCTCTGCGTCGTTTGGTTTACGAGAACATCGGGAGGAATTGGATCTCGTCTGTTTGCATTATTTGAAGCACCTGATAACGCGTGCTTCAGTTTCGTCATAACCTGATCCTGTCGCGTGAGATGGCCTAGAATGATTGCGTGTTGCTCTTGCAAGACCCTCACGGTATCCGATACATGCTCCTCATCAGCATCATAAGGAGTTGTCTCCCGAACCTGTTGAGGGTACCATTTGTCATGCATCGGCGTGGAGTCATTCCCCTCACTGCAGGTGTCACTGATCGAATCCTCGAAATGAGGCTGATCCCCCCGAATTTCAGGGTTGTGTGTGTCGTTAACAGTGTTATCTGCCATTTCTCGTGATTTGGCTAAGACAAAGTTATCAAAACACGTTAGTAAAAAAAAAGGCAATGATCAATTTAATTGCACGGTTGTCTAGGCTCCACGGTGGGCGCCAAACTCTTTACCCATAAAACGGTACAGTTGAATTTATATGTGATTTCTAGATAAGTGAATTAATTTGATCGTGAAATAATATAACAATTGAAGAAATGTATAATACTTAGCCTTGAAATATAGATGAAACAGAAAAGATAACAGTTCCGGAAACAAAGCTTCCGGGCACAACAATGATGAGATCAAAAAGCAGGTAAATAAAATTGTATTAAGATTTGTATAGAATACAATGTAAGTTTAGCCAGAAAATTAGTGTCCTTCCAATGATCACTAAGCTTATTATTTCTAGCTATGAAGTAGGTACTAGGATTGTACCATTCTTTAATGTCAATTATGAGAAACATTGATGAAGACGTAACGGTGAACATAAATGCCAAATTCTCTGTAACGGACTGTCATTCTTAATCCTGTAGAATATTTCTTATTAAATATTATCGGACGCAAAGCATTTAATGCCTTTATGAACATTATCTCTTCCGGTGACAGACATAATAGCTGCGTACGGTCTTCGGTCCTCCCCGTCTTGGGTTTCACGTGTCCCCTCCTGGGGTGGCCACGTGCCATAACATATTTTACCTAATACATATTCTAAAGTCATTTTTGAACACCCTTATCTACTTTACATTTACTCATCATCGCGGAGGAGAAGCGTAGATGCCCTAGTTAGGAGGTGTGAGCGATTGACATTGGCAAGTATGAAGAGAGGTAGAGGGCGGCCTAAGAAGTATTGGGGTGAGGTGATCAAGCAGGACATGACGCGACTTCAAATCTCCGAGGACATGGCTCTGAATAGGAAGGTGTGGAGGTCAAGCATTATGGTTGTAGGTTAGGAAGGTGTCGAGCGTTTTTCTATGTTGTTCCGGGGGCAGGGCTAGGCTGATAATGTTTCGCATTGGGTTGTTAGTGGTTATGTAGTTTCCACACTATTTTCTATGGCATTATTACTGGTTATTGTTATTGCTTTACCATCCCTAGACTCCACTTGTAAAATTTTATTGGTTGTTGTTGTTGTATCTACTTTACATTTACTCATCATCGCGGTATAAATTAATACTAGTAACAAATGTGAATGTTGGAGTCTTGAAGCAATAGTTAAGTTATCTCAGAGTGATCTATAGGTCACGGGTACGAGCCGTATTGATATTTGTATTAAGGCAGATTACCCATATCATATACTTTTCGGATGCGGCTCCTCGTCGAATTTTGTGTGAATACGAAATGTTTCGTGCATGCAATTATTCCTTTTTAATAATAAATGTGAAAACACATACGAAAGACTTTCGAAAATGATTAGAAAGATCGGCTATATTGGGTTTGCCGTCAAAGCAAAATGGGGCCTTTAGTCCTTCCGTGGAATGTAAGACTGCGTTGAACGTGGATCCATTCCTTCCTAGTCCTTTTCAATTGTCCAATTGGAATTGGATGAATCTAGTCATAAACAAATGGATTGTCCGACATGACTAGCTTAAGTGGCAGTTCGGATATTTATGGCAAAACAAAGGGTGTTAAACTATAAGAGAGTGGTTGACGGTCATGTCATTCGAAACAGTCTGATTAAATCTCCATTTCCCAACACGAGAAATATATGTCATATCACGAGATATCATGATATAAAAGGATTTTTCATAAAGTCCAGCTTTTCGTCGGGAAGATATTCAATTCTTTTCCTTTATCTTTTTAGTACTATATTTGGTTTTAGTAATGCCCAAAAGGGTCCAAATGACCAACCATGTCATTATATTATACACCAAATTGGAATTTCTATTTTTAACATTTTTGAATGATTAGCATTAGCGTAGCTGAGTAGGTTTGATTTGTCTACCGTGGAAACAATGAATTTCTTAGTAGAACGTTCATAAGTTTTGAAAGTTTTTTTATTTATTTTTTTAACTATGTGTTTGTTTAAAAAAGTAATTTAGTTTTTAGGAGATTTTGAAAACTAAAACTTCAAATTTCAAATACAACTTAAAACTTCTTTTTGCGTCAAATCATGACCATTTGAAACTTTTTAGCTGAAAAAAAAAAAATTTAACATGTCAAAACTTGCCAAAAAATTCATGTCCAAACACATTTTCAATTTCAAATCAAACTTCACTCAATCACCTTTTTCAAAAAAATATTTGAGAATCTATATCCAAACGGTACTTAAAAGTTTGGCTGGTGACAAATTCCTCAATTGGACTTTCAAATGATTACATAATTTCTTAAAAATAATGGGCTACTCTTACCTTGTAATTTGAGAAGAAAAGTTGAAAAAAGATCTTTCATATAAATTTGTTAATTGGCCTTCTTTTTATACAAGGGGTAGGCACATGAGTAGCCCATAGTCTTTTGTTTCCTCCAAAACTGAGAACATAAAACTTTATAAATACCTTGTCATTGTAATGTGATAACTAATTACTTCTTTTTTTTATAATTGACAACCAATATTTTCTTAGTATGTAATGGGTATAATAAAATATACTAATCGATAACCCAAAAAAAAAGGAAGGTGTAGATCCATTTCTGAGGAAAACTAATTTTTTTTTTCTCATAGGAAGACTAATTTCATATTAGAAGAAAAGTAGTTTCCAAAAATTTCCACTAGAAATGGTGTGTTCGGGACTTCAGGTTTAAGATAAGGAAATTTTATAAATGTTGATACCTTATTTATTATAAAAAAAAAGGCAAAAGGCCCAAAAATGACCTTGTGGTATTCGAAATGGACCAATTATAACCCCCGTTTAAATTTGAATCCAAAAATGACCCTGCCGTTATA
The DNA here is from genome assembly GCF_000390325.3 of Nicotiana tomentosiformis. Lineage (NCBI taxonomy): Eukaryota > Viridiplantae > Streptophyta > Magnoliopsida > Solanales > Solanaceae > Nicotiana > Nicotiana tomentosiformis. Next base: position 132,799,033 of record NC_090814.1, on the reverse strand, counting down.
AAATGGGTCTAATAATGCCCTTGTGTTATTCAAAATGGATCAATAATGCCCTGAATTATTATTATTTTTTAAAATGCTTTTAAAAACTGAAAAATATATATTCTGTAAAAACTAGAAAAAGAAAGGAATTTGCAAAATATATATTTTTAAGTCTTTTCAGTTTTTTTAAAGTATTTATTTTGTAAAAACTGAAAAAAAAAAAAAAAGCTGGAAAAAAAAGCTCTCCTAAAGCAGTGGACTACATATGCATTAGTTTTAAAAAAATAAAAATATTTTGCAAAATCTTCTTTTTTCAATTTGACGGTTCAATATTTTTTCGGTTTATTTTTATAAAATAAAAAATCTACCATAATTATCCGTACAGTTATAGATTTATATAAAAATATACGGTTTTATTAAAAAAAACCTAAAAATCGGTTCAGCACGGTACGATTATGTCGGTTTAGTCGATTTTTAAATATTCATTTACAGTAATATGTCGATTTTTTTTTAAATAAATTTCCAGTTTTTTAAAAAAAAAAATCCAATAAATTTCCAGTTTTTTTTTTAAAAAAAAATATTCAGTTTTTACAAAATAAATACTTTAAAAAAACTGAAAAGACTTAAAAATATATATTTTATAAATTTTTTTCTTTTTCTAGTTTTTACAGAATATATATTTTTCAGTTTTTAAAAGTATTTTAAAAGAAAAAAAATTCAGGGCATTATTGATCCATTTTGAATAACACAAGGGCATTATTAGACCCATTTTATAACGGCAGGGTCATTTTTGGATTCAAATTTAAACGGGGGTTATAATTGATCCATTTCGAATACCACAAGGTCATTTTTGGGCCTTTTCCTTAAAAAAAATACCCTTTTAAAAATTTATCTCATATAGTTACCTTTTAATTTTTATAGCAAAATATCCATTTATGGTCATTTCCTACCTTTAAGCCATTAAATATGCTTTGTATTATTTTTCTCTCTCCTTTCTTTTTTTACTCTCACAAAATTACCATATAGGAAGTAAACTTATCTCTCTTCCCTCTCTCCTCCTTTCTCTATCCTCTTTCTTCACTTTTCCCCCCGATTTTTTCCTCCCCTGCTTTAGAAACCCTAGCAGGGGCTGTGCCGGCGACCACTTCCCCATTCCTTGTTGTGCTGCATTCAACTTTTTTTGCTCCAAAGAGTTGTGGTAAGTAGAAACAAAGATCTGGAAAAAAATAAAATAAAGGAGAAACAAAGATCTGGAGAAATACAAGTGCAGATCTCAAAATTTTCAAAGCAGAAATGAGAGATTCACTACCTGGACGACTCAGAGGGCGCCGGTACCGGTGGCGACGCCCCACATGGTGGCGGCCTGGATATCGGTGGATTGGGGATGGAGTTTGGGGCTGAGGAACTTGAAGAGTCTGTTACTTTTTTTCATTGTATTTCAATGTATCTCGTTGTATTCCATGTATTTCATTGTATTCACTGTCTTTAGTTTTTTCTACTTTTTCAATATATTCACTGTATTTAACTGTATTCAATGTAATTATATAATTTCAAAGTTTAACTTTGTTTTACTGTTTTGTCCAGCAGTATATATTCAGCAGTATGTATTCAATGTATTGTAGAATGTATTCATATATTTTTTTAATTAATATTATTTATGTATTCAGATGTATATATGTATTCAAATGTATCTGCATTATGTATTCATATGTTTTTGCACTATAGATGACCTGCTATACTTCATGTATTCAATGTATTTTTATGTATTTAACTGTATTCAATATAATTATATAATTTCAATATATAAATCTATTTGTAAAGATACCACTAAAAAAAGAAAGGATGGATTGAATCTCTGAAGATTGCTCTGTTTTGGGGGTGTTTTTCGGTTGAGAATCTTTTCTATAACTGAAAATACAAATTTTGTGTGTTATAATTGAGTTTTTTGAGTTATATTAGGAGTCTATCGCGTTAATTGATTCACTTACTGTTTTTAAACAGCTGAATCTTTTTTTTTTTTTTTTGCAAATTCCGTTATTGTATTCACGAATACAACTCACGAATACATATGAATACAGTCTATACGTTAGCTGTAATTCCCTTTTTTCCACCAACTTTTCCTATTGTGTTCATGAATACATTAGTTTAAATATATTGAATACACTCTATAACAAGTTAAAACATAGCTACAAGAAGTAATTTAGTAAATGGTAACTATGGCAAGCTAATAATCACTAAAACATAGTGATTTCTGAAATTTCTCTTAGGATAACGACGACCCATATTACACAACCAGAATTGAATGGGCCATATTTACTTGGGGAAAAATAGCAAGAATAGGATATTTTAGTGTCACTATTAACTTTTTGACCTAGGTAGTTTGAGAAAAAAGATATTTTTACTTACCTATACTAATTTTAGAACTTATTTATTCTCATCATTGAGGTTTAACTTAATTACAGTCCATAAACAAATTATCAATTCTATGCAAAGATAATAGTATATTGGACTCTAATCTTCCATACTTTCTCTCCCTCTTCCACCCAAAACTAAAATTATAAATTAACAAAAGAATGTCTAGGTTCTTTCTCCTCAACTTCAGCCATACCTTTACGAGAACAAAGAGATTTGGCATCAAGCAATTCTATTATATTTTCTATTTTTTTTATTTTCTATTTTTTTCTACGTTAAACAATGAACACGAATTATCACTTTTGAACGAGGGGAGATCGATAATCTCTTTTAGATTTTTGGAATCAATAAACAAAATAGTATTAACCAGAAATGAGTAGATTGAATTGAAAACTATGTTAATCTATTAGAAAGCATATAAGCTTTGAATTCGAAAATAGAAATTTGCAAAATTATTTTTTATTTGGATAGGGTGTTGTTGCAAATGATTGAGAATATCCTTTGGAGTTTATATCTCTATTTTGAGAGAATTTGGTGAAGATTCGAGTGGTTTTGATTGAAATTTCAGATTAAAACTAAAAAAAATGAAGACATAAACAAATTGTATATATTTATATGTCGAGTGTAAAATATACAAAATTTTTACAACTTACATAATTATATACAAGTTGTATATAAATTGTAGTTTTGACCGATTTTGTACAAAAAATATATATTAAGTTATAAATAAATTATAGATTTTGACCGAATTTGTATATATTTGTAAAAAAACTTTAGTTATTTTCTATAAATATGAATACTTAGACAAACCATATGAATAAGTTTAAAATCTCGTATATATACGAATAAATCCAGAGAAAAAAGTTCCGCAGAATATTAAAGTTCGCTTGACAGATTTTTTTTAGTCGTAGCAATAATCAGAATATTGCCACAAATCATAATTGATCAATAGAATTTTTCAGCATTGTCGATGAGAGTTTTGGTGACAATCATAATTTCTTGTGCTTTAATAATCTAGTACTGGAAATTCTGATTGTTGTCAGAATTTTTGGTGGTTTAAAAATTTTGGCGAGCGTATTTTAAAATTTTGACGTGTGGTTATTTTTCTAAATATTTATTTTTTAATAAAGTCAAAATATAAATAGTGATTTTAAAAAAAGGTACATTCAATGTAAATTTTACTTTACTTGGTTATATGGGCTTTGCTTCTGAATACTCTCGAAAAAATTATGCGACACAATAAACACTGTATTTACTATTCATAGTTATACTTTCAGAAAATTACCATTTGTACGTGTATTTAGATTTTATAGTAAATTTACATGTAGTACTGAAGCAACAGATTAATTTTTTGTACCCTTTGTATACATCGTTGTATTTGGCCTTGGTTATATTCGTTAAGCGAACGAATATAGTTGACACAGACTGTATTTGTTGCGCATCTGAATACAAGTAATACAAGCTGGTAATAACTGATAATTAGCTACAAATAATAATTAATCAAACTATAATTATGTATAGTATTTAGGCTCCAAATTACGGTGCTTTATGAAATTTTTTCAATATTCTCTCTCGGGATCGATTGATATGAAACTTCAATTAAATTCAACTACTGTCGTCTCATAATAAAAAAGTTTGACGTCTTACATCATTTTTAAAAATTTCACCAATTTCCCTTCTAAAAACCAATATTTTGTTATATGGTGTTAGTTTGGTACTTTGTCAATCATCCATCAATGAAAGAAGTGTAATTAACCAATGTATTTAATCAATTTTGAATTATGTCTATACAATTCTTAAGATAGTATTTCGTAATTATACGTACGGATTTATTATTTTGCAAGGTACAATTACAAAATGACGATAACTTATGGAGCTAAATTAAGTTTGTGCGATGACTTTAAAGCTGCACGTGTGTTTTTAGTGCCTACACTTCATTTGGTTGATGAAACTATATTTTCAACCAAGCGTTGAAGGATCAACTTATATAAAAATTAGATCAAAATATTTCTGTAATGCTTCTAATTTACCATCCAATTGCTTTTATTTAAATTTTTGTTTCTTAAACAAGTATGATCCAATTGATTGAACTTTGAAAACTCAAGCAAAGTGATTAATAAATCTTAAAATTGAACATATGCGCTGTTGATAACTTGTGTTTGAATTCTTATCCTCCCTCAGCTTATTAAAAGAAAAAGTTAAACGTATAGTAGAAGTAAAATGCTTCATCCACCATTCAACATATACACCGACTCTTTTTTTCATATAAATCATTGTCAGTTAATCAAAGCCAATTAATATAAATTTTCAACTTAATTTTATCTCTAATTATGAATTTATGACAAACTAACTCTCCCCCCCCCCCCCCCCCAGTTTTCATGATAAACTAAACTAACTAATATAGTATATGTTATAAAATATAGCTCAAAGTAACAATATAGTACAAGGAAAAACAAGCTAAGAGATATAGAGAGAAGGAGATGAGAGATTCTTATTTCTTCTTCAATTCTGTGTATTTTTCTATCTATTACAAGGCCTTTATATAGGCATAAAAATTGAAGAAATATGTCATTGAATATGTCATTAAGCATAGAAATATGTCATTGAATATGTCATTAAGCATTTGAGAAGATCACGGAGGAAGAGTAGACATCCACCATAATTTAAGTTTTCTTATAACACTCCCCCTTGGATGTCCATAGATAATGTGTCTCATTAAAATCTTATTAGGAAAAAACCCTATGGAAAAAAAATCCTAGTGAAGGAAAAAGAGTACACATGTTTAGAAATACGCATTTTGGTTGCCTCGTTAAAAACCTTACAAGTAAAACCCAGTGGAACAAAACCTTGTAAGAAAAAAAGAGTACAATGCGTATTAACTCCCCCTGATGAGAGCATCAATTCACATCCTTGAGCCTTCGCATCCCAATCTTGTACACTAGTTTCTTGAAGGTTGACGTCGGTAGAGATTTGGTGAACAAATCAGTCATATTATCACTTGAACGGATCCGTTGCACATTGATATCACCATTCTTTTGAAGATAATGTGCGAAAAATAATTTTGGTGAAATGTGATTTGTCCTATCCCCTTTTATGAATCCTCCTTTCAATTGGGATATGCATGCTGCATTGTCTTCATACAAAATTATGGGTAGTTTGCCACACTTCAAACCACATTTATCTCGAATAAGGTGTATTATAGACCTCAACCATATACATATTCTCGACTTGCTACATGAATAGCAATCATCTCAGCATGATTAGATGAAGTAGCCACGATTGATTGCTTAGTCGATCGCCAAGATATGGCAGTGCCTCCATATATAAACACATAGCATGTTTGAGATCGAGCTTTGTGTGGGTCTGATAAATACCCAGCATCGGCATAACCAACAAGATCGAGACTGCAATCATTGCCATAAAATAATCCCATATCGGTAGTCCCTTTTAGATACCGCAATATGTGTTTGATTCCATTCCAATGTCTCCTTGTAGGAGCAGACCTATATCTTGTTAAGACATTAACTGAAAAAGTTATGTCATAACTTGTAATGTTAGAAAGATACATTAGTGCACCAATTGCACTAAGATATGGTACTTCGGGACCAAGAAGCTCTTCATTATTTTCATGAGGTCGGAATGGATCTTTATTTATATCGAGTGATCTCACAACCATCGGAGTACTCAATAGATGTGCTTTATCCATATAGAATCGCTTTAAAATCTTTTTAGTGTATGCTGATTGATGGACAAAAATTCCATCTTTCATATACTCAATTTGTAGATCAAGACAAAATTTTGTTTTTCCAAGATCTTTCATTTCAAATTCTTTTTTAAATAGTCTACTGCTTTAGGAAGCTCCCTAGGAGTTCCAGTGATATTTAAATCATCAACATACACGACGATTATAACAAATTTAGATCCAGATCTTTTTATAAAGGCACAAGGACAAATTGAATCATTCTTGTACCCTTCTTTCAAGAGGTACTCACTCAGGCGATTATACCACATGCGCCCTGATTGTTTCAATCCGTATAAGGATTGTTGAAGTTTTATTTAATAAATATCTTGGAAACCTTAATATGCTTCAAAACAATTTAAATACTTCAATGATTTCTATTATACGCATATCACATTTTTTTGTATTGCCAGATTAAAACCTGAAATGACGACATCCACCACAGGAGAACATGTCTCTATCTAATCAATGACAGGATATTTACAAATCTTCTTGTGACACAAGTCGTATTTATGTCTATCGACTTGACCTTTTTTTTCGCATAAGAACACATTTATACCTCTATTGGCTTTATACTTTCAGGTGTTGGGACTATCCGTCCAACTTCATATTTTTCAGGTGAAATCAATTTTCATTGCGTATTTTTCATTTGGCCAATCATTTATCTGTCCAAATTTCATGACAGATTTAAGCTCAAAATTCTCGTCAATATTAATAATATTGAGCGCTACATTATATTAATAATATAGTCGACAATCATTTTATATCAGTTCTACTATTACCCAATAAAGACATAACTTATTGAGATTTCTTTATCTTATTATTTTAAGGTATCTGAGCCTCTCCCATGAGGTCTTATGAAGTGTTATGTTACGGTGCTCTTCTAGAGTACTTGCCTCCTTATTATGACCATCTTGAACATTTGCTCATCTCCTTTTTCAAGGAGTTTTATCTTTGGAACCGATTAGTCTATTATGCTTCATGCATGCCATAGACTCTATTCATTATGAACTTTATTTTATTTGGAACATTAGCAGCTGGATATGACATTTAGCTTTGGGTCAGCAAAAACGCCTGGCAATATTTTGCAAATGAATTATCACTTGAACTTCAAGTTCACATTTTCTAGTATGAGGATCTAGATGTACTCATAATAATTCATTACATGCATTACTTTTTCAGCTGCCCATTTTCTCCCACTATTGTTGGGATCACCAACACATATCCCTAACCTTATTTGGGGATCCATCTTTGTGCATTGTGGTAGAATAATTAAATCATATAGCACATTCATATTTTTAAATGGAAATTATTTGGTTCCTGACTCTGAACCGATTGTGATAGGGAGAACTTATCATAACTTGGCTAGATGCGTACAAGTGTTGTTGTATATTAAATAATACATCACATACCAAATTTTATTTTGGAAATTTTGTTTTCATAATCAATGGTTTAGATATAATTGGAGGCATACAATTTCTGCTAAACCAACTTGGATTTAAATCAGTATTATCAAGATAAATCATCATAATTTATATTCTGGAACTGTGCTCTAATAATTTGAGTAATCAATCTTGCAAAAGCCAAACTGCAAGTTGATAACAAATGCACATGTGATCATAGAATAGATGCATCTATTAAAATCATATAATAGTAAATGGTCCACATAACAGGTGACTAGGCCTATATATTTATCACCTTTTATTTGTTCCAAAAATCAAGAGATTCAATCCCAACCTTAACTAGTATATCATGAGAATAAGCAGTACAAGAGAATTCTTGAAGAATTTTCTATTTCTTCAATATATGCTAATGTAATTCTCAATTAATTTTTCGCATCATAATTGAACCTGGATGGTCAACCGATCATACCAACTAATATTTGTTTCAGTAAACCTCTAGTTTACTTGTGACATATATTCCATCATCATGCTTATATTTGTGTAGTACAAATAGAAAGAAAATCGGGTAACCTTTCATATTTACCCGTTATGATTATAGAAATATGAAAATATTCAATATTCCTTTCATTTATAGTATCAATATGCCAACCACTTTGACTTATACACTTGAAACTCAAAAAGTTTCTTCTCAGACTTTACAATATCAATGTCGTGAATAATTTTATTCATCCTGGTAGTAACAAATTAATTTTTCCAGAGCTCTTGACAACTTTTATACTACAAGATCTTTTGTCACACCATTTATATGGTAAATGTCTCCTTCACGGAGAAAATTATATCATAATAAATTTTCATGGTCAAAATCATCATAAGCAAAATCATTTCTTGCTTAATTTTACCTTTAATAACATTTTATAAGGCACAACAAAATATATTTTTTTGGCGTATCACATGTACGCGACCAATGACATATTCATGTAACCACACAATAATATTTATTCTCTTTATTTCACTCAAACCTCCCTTAGAGGTAAGTTATGTGGTATTCATCTAACCATGCATTGCATGTCTTTATTCATTACTTTTATCACATATTGCCACATTCACCTTTAGGAATGGGTCTGCATTCTCAATGCTTATCACAAGTCACATTCTCTTCAAGAAATGGATCATAATCAACGGCGTGCTTTATTATTTTTCATACTAATTTGATGGTAAATATTGCCTTCACATTTTGAAGGACTAGTTTGAGAACCCTTATTGTTCTCCTTTTATAATCATAGTGATGATTATTATTATTTTAATTTTGAAATGCCCACATTCATTGTTCAACCACTTGTATTCATTTAGACTTATTATGCGCCGCTACCACATTCACTTCAAGAATGGAGTAAATCAAGTGAGACAATATTCATGTCTTTTCATGAAAAATATATTATTTTTTTTAGTTATCATTATATCATCAATATGATATAGTGAGACTTAAACCCAATGTCTTACCAATATAAAGGCATGTTAGGCCATAATGAATTGGGTCTCAAACCCAACTCTTATCATCATGGAGCATCAGGACTGGATCCTGATGTCTTACCCTCATGGTGCATTGCGACTTGAACTCATTGAAGTTGATATCATTAATAGTAAATGACAAAAACAATTTCAAATACGAAGGAAATGCTTACCTCTTGAGTTAAACTCTTCATAATCTCATTTGGATATAATTCTCAACAATAGACTTTCGTTTACTCAAATCAGCTAAGTAATTAGTGTCAAACAAATATATAAAAATACAAAATAATATTGAAAATTCACAGGTGGTCTTTGCTGCAATAAGCTTACTTCAAGATGAAAGTGATATGACCAGAACAGTAAGAAAAAATTATGTATCAAATAGAATAATAGTACTACTAGTTACCATGCACTTTTGTGGAAACTAAGTGTTATGCTCTCTAGAAAAATAAAAAGAAGTAGCAGAACCTTTAAGTCAATCAGGAAATCAAAAAAATAGTGGACAAATCTCAGTCTATTATCTACTACTATATGTTTTCCATATAGAAATGATTCAACATGTTAATTTGATAAGAACTATCATCAATGAAAAATTTGGTGTAGTACATACTTCTTGTACTAATATTTTATCTTATCAAAATAAAATAGTTACAAATATTATTATTATTATTATTATTATTATTATTATATTATATTTGACAGTAAAATAATGTATAATCATTATACTAGGCATACTAAAATCGTATTATAAGGTAAAATCATAAGCATACATAATAAAGTATAATTTTAATTTTGCAGATTATTTAGTATACCGCATGTCACCTATTATTTAGTTCATGAAAATTTAACAAGGTGATATCCTTAGCAGCCACATAAATACTATTTTTCTAATAACCAGACTATTGCTTATTCTAAATAGTGGTACAAACTTATCCGGTTTAAAGCTCGGACTTATTGCTGGAGCAGAAAGACGTGTCTGTAACACTACATACCTTTCTGAATAAAATCTGGATAATTTTGATAATAGATCATCGAGATATACCTTACCAGAAGTGGAATTCAACCTTGAGGTTAGAGACTTCGTACTGATAACGTGTTATAAAATATAGCTCAAAGTAACAATATAGAACAAGAAAAAATAAGCTAAGAGATATAAAGAGAAAGAGACGAGAGATTCTTATTTCTTCTTCAATTGTGTGTATTTTCCTATCTATTACCAGGTCTTTATATATGCATGAAAAGTGAAGAAATATGTCATTAAATATAAAAATATGTCATTGAATATGTCATTAAGCATCTGAGAAGATCATGAAAAAAGAGTAAATATCCACCATAATTTGATTTTTCTTATAACAGTACATATTTTACCGTAAACATCCGATGTGGCTAACTATTTTCTCCAAGAATAGTGAGGCTACAGAGAGACTTCCTGCTCGCCACAATACATGATCTCTTCTCCTAGTTTCAAATAATACGATATACTGCAGAATTTCATATTGAAGCAACCAATAGGAAACTTTTACCCCAAAAAATAAATAAATAGGAAAATTCTTCTTTCTTCCTTCCATCTGAAATTCTTAAATCTGAACTTTTCCATTGACCATTTTCGAGTTACAAACTAAACCTCTTTAACTTTGACTTGGGCGATCTAGGGTTTTCGTCTTCCTCAGATCTCATTGCGAACACAATTTGAATCTATTAGTTATTAAATCCAAAACCCACTTTCTCATTTTCACTGATTCTAACGTAAGTTCTTCTTGCCTTTGCTACCTACATATACATATATAAGTGTCGTGTAGATGCATTTAATTTTTGATAGTAAATAGCATATTATAGTAATGGATAGTAACTATTCGGCTATTACCAAGGATTCTTTTGTTGAATTACAAGTGAAAGATGACAACTTTACCGAAAATGGACATTTAAAACCAAACTCCCCGGATGATCTTGAAGCTGATGACATTGATTTTGATAATTTACCACTTATTTTTGGTGAAAATAAATCTGGGTCTGGTATATATGGGGCAGTATTTAATCTCACAACTACTATTATTGGTGCTGGGATTATGGCTTTGCCTGCTACTATGAAAGTTTTGGGTTTAGTTCTTGGGATAGTTTTGATATTCTTGATGGGTATTTTGTCTGAGATTAGTGTTGAATTGCTTGTCCGGTTTTCGGTTCAATGTAAGGCTTCTTCTTATGGGGAGGTTGTTCAGGCTGCATTGGGTAAAACAGCTAAGATCTTGTCTGAGATTTGCATCATTGTGAATAATGCTGGTGTTTTGGTTGTTTACTTGATTATAATTGGCGATGTTCTGTCCGGTTCAATTCGGCATATTGGGGTTTTTGATCAATGGTTAGGTCATGGAGTGTGGGATCATAGGAAGTTAGTGATTTTGATCATATTGGTGGTTTTTCTTGCACCCCTTTGCGCGATGGACAAGATCGATTCATTGAGTACGTCTTCAGCTGCTTCTGTAGCTCTAGCAGTTGTCTTTGTTGTGGTTGCTTTCACTATAGCATTTATTAAGCTTGTCGAGGGGAAAATTGAAGCTCCAAGGATGACCCCTGATTTCGGGTCTAAGAAGGCAATCCTAGACCTGCTTGTGGTGATCCCTATAATGTCAAATGCATATGTTTGTCACTTCAATGTTCAGCCCATTTATAATGAGCTTGAAGGCCGCTCACCTCAGAAGATGAACCGTGTGAGCCGAATTACTGCTGTTATTTGCGTGTTGGTATATGCTTCTACGGCAATTGCTGGCTATTTACTTTTTGGAAAAGATACTGAATCTGATATACTCACCAATTTCGACAAGGACCTTGGAATTCGTTTCAGCACAGCATTGAACTACATTGTGCGTGTTGGCTATGTTTTCCATCTGATTCTCGTTTTCCCTGTTATTCATTTCTCCCTGAGGCAGACAGTGGATGCTTTGTTGTTTGGAGGATTAGCACCACTCACAGAAAGTAGGAAGAGGTGTCTGGCTTTGACTGCTGTTCTCTTGGCACTCTTATATTTTGGATCGACTATGATTCCTAACATCTGGACAGCTTTCAAATTTACAGGGGCCACAACTGCAGTCTCTTTAGGCTTTACGTTTCCATCTCTCATTGCTCTAAGGCTGAGCAAAGAAGGGAGCGGTTTGAGTGTGAGGGAAAAGATTGTGTCTTGGTTCATGTTGATATTGGCCATTATAGTTAGCATTGTTGGAGTGTGTGGCAATATTTATAGTATCAGTAGCGAGGGTGATTGAGGTTTCTTCTTTTTCATACAGTGGAAAGACCTCTTGCATTATCGATCCAAGTGAGGATAAGTCAAAACTGTCATTTTGTAGAAGGAAAGTCCTGAGATATACTTCCATTTAAAAAATCATTTGAGCTTTACCAGTCCATGTAGAATAGCAAGAGATTGCCTACATTATCAAAAAAGCAAGAGATTGCCATAGCTGTTGAAGATTGCATATAATAGTGAATTAGTGATCACGGATTCAAGGAGAAGTGTTAGTTATTGAGAGTTACAAGGATTATGACAGCTGGTAAAGACTAAATTCTTTTTATTTGTTTGTAATTGTTAAAGTGGCTCGCTACATATTCATAGATTTCTCTCCCTGCCATACAGGGCTTACTATACCATGTACAATAAACTGATCTTAAATGTCGTTCTTATAACTACCTGAACTATCTGAAACTTTTACGCCATTCGTGCAGGTCGCTACTTATGCGCTTCATTTTATGCAATTTGTGCTAATATGTTTTCCACGATTATTATTTGCTGGTCAAAATTATTCTCAAGTTTGCTCGGAAAAAACAGATTACTTCTTTTGTTGTATAAATTCTACTAAACGCGCTTTTAGGATTTAGAATGCTGCGTCTATGACTATGAATTGTAAAAGTAGATTGCCTTATGTTTGTAAAGTGGGTACTTGCTTGAATGGTAAGCCTTAGCTATATCTTCTTAATCATGTTGCTTTCAGATCTCATGTAATTATCTGGTATAAACTGGAGATATGGAAACTCTGAGAAGTTGAAACAGTTGTCCCATGACTAATGTTGCCGTTTTTCCTTTCAAATCTAAGTTGCTTTTCTACTTGTTCACTGCATGCCATTTGTGAAAGTTTTAATCGATGATCTCGATATATAAACACAGGATTCATGGGAATGTATAAGTTGTTGATGGTCAATCTTCCACTAAACTTGTTTTTAGAGAATTAGAATGCTGCAATCTCTGACTCCTTACTTTTAACAATTAAAAAAATGTCTCTTGACTCCTTACTATGAAAGGATAGATTGGGCTGTGTTAAAAATGGGTACTTTCCTGAATGGGCAGTCCGGTGCACAAGGCATCTCGCGTTCACGCAAGGTCTAGAGAAGGGCGCACCCAAAGGGGTGTGATGTAGACAGCGTAACCTAATGCAAGCATTCATGGCTGCTTCCACGGCTCGAACCCGTGACCTATAGCCTAAAGGTTACACAGAAACAACTTCTTTAAAGTATCCTTCAAACTTTTCCATAGATTCTTTCCCGTGCCATGTAGGGGTCATTAGACCATGTACAGTAAACATCATGTGTGAATGCTATTATACATCAGTATTGTTCCTAAACTTCCTGCACATTTAAGTCTTGTTCTTCATTCGCAACTTATGGTTATTATCTTTTAGAGAGCTTAACTATTCTTCTGTTGGTCAAAAGCCTTCTGAAAAAATGCTTGTACAAAGGGTATTAGTTCTTCTGCTGTAGAGAACTACAAAGTGTGTTGAACTTGTTTCTACTAATTAATTAATGCTACAATCTGTGACTAAGGTCACCTCTGGAGTGGCTAGCTTAAGCTTGAAAACAGATCTCAGGTAGCTTCCTGAATGAATGGTAATATATGGTAACACACCTATTCGGTAGCCAAATTTGCCCCATAACTTGTTTCTGGAAAAAGAAACATAAACAATGTTAGGTGTCCTCCAACATGATCCATGTTTTTGTATCCTACTAAAATGCTGTAAATTCATGACATTAAAATCTTAGCTCATTATAGATATTTTTAAGTGATGGGTTTGGGTACTAATATTAATTGGCTTACTGTTGTTTACCAGATTAGGTTAGATTGGATGTTGACTGTTGAGTATGCAAATATTTGGACATTTGCGTTGATTACTACTGGTAATTGGTAAGATTTTTTAAGCTAGTGAAATATAGTTTTCACCAGAAATTTGGAAGCTCCCGTCATGTTTGACATACCATGACCGATCCAGAGCTAGCGCATATAATGTGTTCTGGTTTAATCGTTCAGTATCCGAATTTTACTGGCTGAATTAATCCGAATTCACAACAGACAAGCTCACTAAAGAAGTAAAGCTCCCTACCGAATGCTTCTCCATTTCCTACTCTGAAATAATACTCTAGATAAATGAAATGGATATACGTCTTCTTCTGGGTTTATACGTTTATATACGGTCAAAACCGAGTTTACCCTTCGTATGACTAATCAAGATTGGAGCATGATGGACCGAGGTTCGTCATTATAATATCGAGCTGTGATGTGAAGATTGGAAGGTCGAGCTCGAGACGTTGAGACTGATCAGTACCGAGATCGATTCAAAGTCGAGCTCGAGACCCAGAGACCGATCAATACCGAGATCGAGTCAAGGTCGAGCTCGAGATCCAGAGACCGATCAATACCGAGACCGGCCAAGATCGAGACCGAGCCAAGGAACAAAAAAGCTGTTATAGCCGCATTTGGGGAGAGAATCTCGGCTAAAATCACGGCTTGAATCAAGGAAAAGCCAATTAATTAATCTATCATAGGATCCCCACTATATATTTTTAATTATATCCAAAGTAGGATTTCTCCACTATATTAAGAGTGACTATCGTTTGTAAAAGGCATTGATTGATATACATGGATACAATATACATTCTCACATTCAGATTTTATTGAGATTTACATAACCTCTAGCAGGTATTATCCATTTTTGGGCTTTGATATTGATTCATCATGTTCTCTTATCAATCATATTCATCATGTTCTCTTATTAATCATTCTCTATTTAATTTGGGTTTGTATTCATTCCTTTTTACAGTTAATATTCGATATATCTTTACTTATTTTTCCGATTTGTACCAAGTTATATCGTGTATCCTTAGTACTACGTATAAATTCAACTCTATCCGTTTTTCGGGTAAACAGTTTGGGGCCCACCGTGGGGCTAAGGATAATAGTGATTATTTGGTACGAATCTCTGTAAAACACACTATTTTACGCTTGCTCTTGGAAGTGTCTTTGATTCCGGGTTTAAAACGACAAACTCTCAATTAAGTGTCCTACCTATCGACAACGAAGTTGGCCTTCAAGATGAGAACAACAACCTGACGGCCGGGGATGAAAGCCCACTCGTCGACCCCGTTGGAACTCGAGTCGTAGATCCAATTGACGTTAATTCATATGTGGCCATTAAGGCGAACCAACGTTCCGACCCCGAAAATAACATTCATGGTGGAACTCGGCCTGTAGTTCGAAATACCCAATATATTGGAGAAGACGGGATCAACCTGCGTATGATTTTTGAAATGTTGCAAGCTCAACAAGTAGCAATAGCTCAGTTGCAGAGCCAAACCCAGGCACCGAGCAGGGCCGAGCCCGGTCCACCCCGAGAAGTCACCCACAAAATGGGGCCAGCTGTAGTAAGATCAAATGAAAAAGAATCGGGGACTAATCCCGAAATTATTAGGATACTCGAGGAACTGACAAAACGAATTGAGTCATGAGAAAAGAGGATTGAAGCAAACAACAAAAAAATAAAAACTTATAACTCCAGGGTTGATCAGATCCCGGGGGCACCATCGATATTGAAAGGCTTGGATTCCAAACAATTTGTACAAAAGCCTCTCCCCCCGAGCACAACTCCCAAATTGATCCCTAAGAAGTTCCGCATGCCCGAAATTCATAAATATAATGGAATGACTGACCCCAACGAACATGTCACTTCTTACACATGTGCCATTAAAGGGAACGATCTAGAAGACGACGAGATCGAATCCGTATTATTGAAAAATATCGGGAAAACCCTGTCAAAGGGGGCAATGATATGGTATCATAATTTACCGTTTATCATTGCCCCCTTTGACAGGGTTAACTCTATCGATTCTTTTGCTATGCTTGCAGCTTCTTTCGTAAAAGCACATATCGGAGCCAAAAAGGTCGAGACCAGGAAGTCGGACCTTTTCAAGGTAAGACAAAAAGATAACGAGATGCTAAGAGAGTTCGTATCTCATTTCCAAATGGAATGAATAGATCTACCACCAGTCACAGATGATTGGGCCGTTCAAGCTTTCACCCAAGGACTGAACGAACGAAGCTCGATGGCTTTACAACAGTTGAAGCAGAACTTGATCGAGTACCCGGCTATTACTTGGTCCGATGTACACAATCGATATCAATCGAAGATTAGAGTCGAAAATGACCAGTTGGGTTCTGGGTCCATTATTAAAAAGGGACATCGACCGAGAACCAAGGTCGAACAAGGACCGATATCGGCCGTATAACGAAGATCGTAGGGGTAGCAAACCTAAACGCAACTCCGTACGAGGCGAAAGGAGAAGTGATCGAGGCCAAGGGTATCGGGGGGTGATGAACAAGAATAGGTTCGACAAGCATACCGGACCTAAGGAAGCACCACAGTTATCAGAATATAGCTTCAACATTGATGTATCTGCCATCGTGTCGGCTATCGGACGCATCAAAGATACTAAATGGCCTCGACCTCTGTAGTCTGATTCATCCCAGAGAAATGCCAATCAAATATGCAAGTATCAAGGCACCCATGTCCACAAAACGGAAGATTGCAGGCAGTTGAGAGATGATGTAGCCCAGTTATTCAATGAAGGACACCTTCAAGAGTTTTTAAGTGATCGGGCCAAAAATCATTTCAAAAACAGAGATTTCAATAGACAAAACGAATAAGAAGAGCCACAACACATCATCCACATGATCATCGGAGGGATCGATGTCCCCCAGGGGCCGGTGCATAAACGCACTAAGATGTCAATTATAAGAGAGAAGCGATCTCGGACTCAGGATTACATACCTAAAGGAATCTTGTCCTTTAATGACGAAGACGCGGAAGGAATCATGCAGCCCCATAACGATGCACTGGTCATATCTGTACTTATGAATAAAACTCAAGTTAAGCGTGTGTTAATTGATTCAGGTAGTTCGGCCAACATCATTTGATCAAGGGTCGTAGAGCAACTAGGTCTACAGGACCAGTTCGTGCTCGCAACCGTGGTACTAAACAGATTCAATATAGCGTGCGAAACTACTAAGTGCGAGATAAATTTGCCAGTAAACGTGATCGGGACCATCCA
Source organism: Nicotiana tomentosiformis (assembly GCF_000390325.3). Classification (NCBI taxonomy): domain Eukaryota; kingdom Viridiplantae; phylum Streptophyta; class Magnoliopsida; order Solanales; family Solanaceae; genus Nicotiana; species Nicotiana tomentosiformis. The sequence continues at coordinate 132,781,633 of NC_090814.1, read as the reverse complement.
AGAAACGAAGTTCCACGTAATCGAGGGTGATATGAGATATAACGCCCTATTCGGGAGGCCGTGGATCCATAACATGAGAGCAGTACTCTCGACCCTTCACCAGGTTTTAAAATTCCCAACACCAGAGGGAATCAAAACGTTCTGCGGGGAGCAACCGGCTGCAAAGAAAATGTTTGCCGTCGACGAAGTGATTCCGATATCATCATTATCATTGACAAAGGGATCATATTTGAATGAGAAATGGGACACCAAATAGCAATGTCAAACGGCAGCCTCGACCCAACTAGAAAATTAGAAGACTGACAAAGATGATGATTATGGGATCCTTCGATCCTTTATGGTCCCCGATGATTTCGACGCTACCAAATCAACGGTCGAAGAATTGGAGCAAATCACGCTAATCGAAAATCTGCCCGAACAAAAGGTATACCTGGGCACGAGGTTAAATCCCGAGCTCAAGAAAAAGCTTATTCAATTTCTTATAACTAACATGAACTGTTTCGCTTAGTCCCACCTTGACATGACATGGATCCCACCAAAAATAGCCACTCATAGACTAAGCTTGGATCCAAAATTCCATCTGGTAAAGCAAAAAAGAAGGCCTCAGTCCGAGGTCAAACATGCCTTCATCAAGGACGAGGTAACCAAACTTCTTAAGATAGGATCCATTCGAGAAGTAAAATACCCCGAACGGCTAGCAAACATGGTGGTGGTCCTTAAAGAGGGAAACAAACTTAGAATATGTATAGATTATAAAGACCTGAATAAAGCATGCCCTAAGTATTCTTTTCCTTTGCCTAATATCGATCGTATGATCGATGCCACGGCCGGCCACGAGACTCTCAGTTTTTTCGATGCCTACTCCGGGTACAACCAGATACATATGAACCTGGAGGACCAGGAAAAGACCTCGTTTATCACTAAGTATGGTACCTATTGTTATAACATAATGCCATTCGGTCTAAAAAATACTGGTGCAGCTTATCAACGCCTTGTAAACCGAATGTTCGAAAAAGCAATAGGAAAATCAATGGAAGTTTATATTGATGATATGTTAGTTAAATCCCTACGAGCAGAGGACCATTTAAAGCATTTGCAGGAAACTTTCGATATACTGAGGGAGTACAATATGAAGCTCAACCTCGAAAAATGTGCACTCGGGGTTGACTCGGGCAAGTTTCTTGGTTTCATGGTATCCAATCGGGGAATCGAGATCAACCCCGATAAAATCAAAAATATCAAAGATATCACGGTAGTGGATAATATAAAGGTCGTGCAGAGGGTGACGGGACAGATAGTCGCCCTAGGACGATTCATTTCGAGATCCTCAGATAGGAGCCACCGATTTTTCTCAATACTTAAGAAGAAGAGCAACTTTACATGGACTCCGGAATGCCAGCAAGCTTTGGAAGAACTAAAGCGGTATTTATCAAGCCCGACGCTGCTTCATACACCGAAAGTGGACGAACAACTTTACCTGTACTTAGCTGTCTTGGAGATAGCGGTAAGTGGAGTCCTGGTTCGAGAAGAACAAGGTACGCAATTCCCTATTTATTATGTCAGTCGAACCTTAGGCGAGGCCAAAACTAGATATTCATACTTACAAAAATTAGTGCTTGCTTTAATAAGTGCCTCTAGGAAACTAAAAGCATATTTCTAGTGTCATCCGGTATATGTTGTAACAACTTATTCTCTTCGAAATATTTTGCACAAACCCGAGCTTTCGGGTCGATTAGCCAAATGGGCCATAGAAATCAGCGGGTACGATATTGAGTATCGACCCCGAACCGCTATCAAATCTCAAATCTTGGCGGACTTCGTGGCTGACTTTACGCCAGCCTTCATACCCGAGATTAAAAAAACTACTTATAAAATCGGGTACCTCTTCGGGAGTCTGGACCCTCTTTACGAACTGTGCCTCGAACGCGAAGGGCTCCGGACTAGGCATCGTACTAAAATCACCCATAGGTAATGTAGTTAGATAGTCTATCAGAACTACAAAATTGACTAACAATGAGTCTGAGTATGAGGTCATGATTGCAGGTCTCGAACTAGCTAGAAGCTTGGGAGCGAAAGTCGTAGAGGCTAAGTGCGATTCCCTCCTCGTGGTAAACCAAGTTAACGGGACTTTCGAAGTCCGAGAAGATCGAATGCAGAGGTACTTGGATAAACTACAGGTGACTCTACATCGATTTAAGGAATGGACCTTGCACCATGTACCCCGAGAACAGAACAACGAGGTCGGCGCTCTTGCAAACTTAGGTTCATCGGTCGAAGATGACGAACTCAACTCGGGGACTGCCGTACAACTCACGAGATCGGTAATCGAAAAAGGTCACGCCGAGATAAACTCCACAAGTTTAACCCAGGATTGGAGAAACAAATATATAGAGTACTTCAAGAACGGGAAGCTTCCATCAGATCCAAAGGAATCGAGAGCTCTGCACACAAAGGCAGCACTGTTCACTTTGTCCGAAGACGGAACGCTGTTTAGAAGGACGTTTGATGGACCATTGGCAATATGTTTGGGACAAAGAGATACCGATTACATCCTACGAAAAATTCACGAGGGCACTTGTGGAAACCATTTCGGTGTCGATTCGTTGGTCCATAAAGTAATCAAAGCAGGGTATTATTGGACCGATATGGGCAAAGATGAGTTCGTTCGAAAATATGACAAATGCCAAAGACATGCGCCTATGATTCATCAACCCGGGGAGCTACTTCACTCGCTCTTATATCCATGGCCTTTCATGAAATGGGGAATGGACATCGTTGGGCCCCTCTCATCGGCCCTAGGTAAGGCTTAGTTGATTTTGTTTATGACTGATTATTTCTCTAAATGGGTTGAAGCACAGGCTTTCGAGAAAGTCAAAGAAAAAGAAGTGATAGACTTCATTTGGGACCACATCATATGTCGATTCGGGATGCCATCCGAGATTATGTGTGATAGTGAAAAATAATTCATCGGCAGCAAAGTAACTAAATTTCTCAAGGATCACAAGATCAAAAGGATCATATCAACACCTTACTATCCCAGCGAGAACGGACAAGCTGAATCGACCAACAAAACCATCATCCAAAATCTTAAGAAGAGATTGACCGACGCCAAAGGAAAATGGAGAGAAATACTATCCGAGGTCATATGGGCATATCGTACAACATCGAAATCCAGTACCTGAGCAACACCATTCTCGTTGGTTTATGACATTAAAGCTTTGATCCCGGTCGAGGTCGGAGAACCTAGCATCAAGTTTCGATATGCAACAGAGGAGTCGAATAACGAGACCATGAATACGAGCCTAGAATTGTTGGATGAAAGACGAGAAGTTGCTCTCGTCCGATTGGCCACCCAAAAATAGCGAATCGAGAGGTACTACAATCGAAGAACCAACCTTTGACATTTAAAATAGGGGACTAGGTGCTAAATAAAAGTCACCCTCAATACCCGAAATCTGAATGAAGGGAAACTGGGTCCGAACTGGGAAGGACCGTATTAGGTTCTTGGAATTATCGGAAAAGGATCCTACAAGCTCGATATGATAAACGGCAAACAACTACCGAGCAATTGGAACGTATTGCACCTAAAATGATACTACTACTAGGGTACGACCCTCCCATGTTCATTTGTATTTTGAGACTAAGCTTTGCAGGTGTTCGATCAGAAACAGGGATAGATTCTTCAACTCGAAGCCATTAGGTTTGAAAGCACATGTTGCACTTTTTTTTTACCTTAGACCGGTTTTGTCCCAAATGGGTTTTCCGGCGAGGTTTTTAATGAGGCAACCATTGATTATGCTAAATTAGAACAATTCAACAGTATCTGAGGCCTCTTTACAATCAACCTCGAATATTGGGGGGCATTGCCCTCAAATATATCAAGTTCGATACAAGGAAGTTACTTCATGGCAACATGGTTTCGATATGAAAATTTTTTAAGGGACAAATGGTCAAACAAACCATGACCGCGTAGTTTGCTCGAGCCCTGGCACAAAACATGTACGCATGTGTAATGACTTATAAAGAGAAATTTCTTCTTTACCGACCGAGTCCGAATGATTATCCCCACAAATCAGGGACTGCCGTCCTAAAAATCAAATTATATAAACTCTGAAGATCATAAGCCCAAGAGGAAAATCCCGAACTAAAGAGGGATTTTTATTAGGCCACGGCCACAACCACCCCAATTGGGGACTGATAATTCGGGCAAGCTCGAAGTAAAATGGGAAAATAAGCCCAAGACGCAAATTCAGGATTAAAGCTACGGCCGAATTAACACGAATCGGAGACGTCAGAATTCCATAACAAAACAGGGTTAGAAAGGCTACCCCCCGGCAAAATCATAAAAGGCTTCAATAATATCAAAGCCTCGAAAACTCTAATGAGTACAAAATTGTTCGAACTCTCAAACAATTCCCTATTTCATGCTAAGGCATTACAAGTTTCGCAAATATGAGTGATAAGAAACTCTTTCAAGGCGAAAAGGGGACAAGGCCATATACAATCTTTTTTTACAAAAATCTAAGGGTTACTTTACTTCGAGTTCGAGCTATCACTCAATCGACCATAAAGCCTAAGTGTTGTTTTCTGCTTTGAGTTCTAGAGACCGTTCTCGCTCAACTAAAAATATAAGGGTTACTTTACTTCGAGTTCGAGCAATAACTCACTTGACCACAAAGCCTAAGGGTTGTTTTCTACTTTGAGTTCGAGAGACCGTCCTCGCTCAACTAAAAACCTAAGGGTTACTTTACTTTGAGTTCGAGCAAATACTCACTCGATCAAAAGGCCTGAGGGCTACACTAGTTCGGTTTTGATCAAATTATCTGAACCCCGATCTTAGAATACAACTTTACAATTCTATAAGGCAGAAAGGAAGAAAGTTTTTTATATATGTCAAAAATCATTTACAAAGGACAGCATGGCCCAATCAAGTTTCTCTACAAAAGATCGAAACGGTCATAAAATAAACACAAAACATACTAATCCTAAAGGACTTATACCTCTCCGGGAGGAGCATCTTTGCCCCTGATGCCCCATTCGCTTTCAGATCCGCTCATACTCCTGGTATCATCATCATCATCAGGAAAGGCCAACACTCTGGCTTCGGCCTCGAGCTCCTTAGCATTCTCGATCTCAGCTATAAGATCGAAGCCACGAGCATGGATCTCCTCGAGAGTCTCCCTTCGAGATTGGCATTTAGCATCCTCGACAACCTAGTTTGCTCGATCCTGAGCCGCTTCGGCAACCTCCTTTGCTCGAACCTGAGTAGCTTCAGCATCAGACCGGTAGACGGCCACCATTGCATTAGGATTTGCCATGGCTGTTTCAACCTCCGATTTGGCCGCTGCAAGTTCTGTAGCCAGTCTCTCTCGATCAAATGTTGTTGAGCCCAACCGAGACTCGAACTCCTCGATTTCCTTGGATTGCACCAAGGCCTTATCTTTTAAGCCTCGGAGTTGGGTCTCAGCCGAGGCCAGCTGAGCTCGGGCAGCCTTTTTTTTCTGAGGCAAGGCGATCCATGTTCTTTTTCCACTCCTCGGCCTCCGCTTTCACTGCGTCCATTTCAACACGAAGTTGCCTGATAACATCGAACTATTGCTGGACCTGTGGGACTGAACTATTAGCCATCATGCCCGAGTCAATGACATTAACTTCAAAGATTCTTTTTACCTGCTCGGTCAGATCGGCTTGTTCTTTCCGAGTTGCGTATAGCTCATCCCAAAATCATTTTGCTTCTCCTTATCTCTGCTCACTGAGAAGCTTGAAGGCATCTCTCTCCTCAGTAAGCCTTCGAATTTTGGCTTCGTACCGGATAAAATCCCCTCGGGATCGGAGGAACACCTCGTGATGAAGCTCAGAAGGCTACAAGAATAGAAAAAAAGAGTTATACAAGGAAAGAAAAATACAAGTATGAAAATTGACAAAGAGAAAATATGAACTCACCCGATTCAGGGCCTGTTGAGCTTCGTTGAAAAGTCATGACACTCCCACCTCGCTCGAGCTCTTCTTCGGAGCCTCCGAGTCACCAAGACCGGTGACATCTTCTACCCAGACAAAATAACCACGGAAAGGGTCTTCCTCTTCATGGGCTTCTTCCCCGTGATAAGCCTCCACGTCCTGAGCGTTAAGTATCATCGACTCCGAAAATGAAGGAAACGAGGGGGAATCCCCAATCTCTATTTCCCCAAGTAGGTTTTTCGGGGCGCAACCTCCGTCTTAGGGAGCCTCAAACTCGGTTCCTGTACCGGCATCCACCGCCTCTTTGACGGTCTTTTTGCCCCGAGGTAAAACATCCTCGGTCCCCTTCGTCTCAGGACTTGGGTCGAAGTCTCCTCCCCAACCTTATCAAGCCTAGACGGAGCAGTATCAACATCCAACGGTACCAAAATATTTTGAATATCGGTACTAGCTCGTGCACGGGCTACCAGCCCAGAGTCACCTTCTTCTTCTTATTCATCTCTTAGACTCAAGACTGACTCCATAGTCATTGGGATTGTGTTCCCTTTGGGTTTACGGGCCACTCTCTTCTTGAATTTTTGACCCTCGGGGTTCGAGGCCCTTTTTCTCTTAACCTCTAACGTCGGTTTCGAGATAGGCGGTATAGCCTCTTCATCTCCGGGAGAGGGTCTCATAACCGCATCCTTTCCGAGACCTACAAAAGGAGAAAGTAAATAAAATCATACTTGAGAAACAATGCTTGAACGATAGGCAAAATCGGTAAAACCGAAAAGAAGGCTTACCATGAGTACGAGCCTCACACCGACCCTTTGACAAATCACGCCACGCGCGCTCGGCGTATGTTGATGTCAAAATCAGGCTCCTGACCCAGTTCTCGAGGTGGGGAACTGCACCCGGCATCTAAGTAACTGCTGCGTCAAGAAAAATATTAATAAGAAAAGATGAAAAAGTAAAAACAACAAAAACTAAAAACGGGATCATACTTACGGTTCATATTCCATTTCTCGGGAAATGACATACTCTCAGTCGGGATTAGGTCCGAGGTCTTCACTCGAACGAACCGGCTCATCCAACCCCGATCTTTGTCTTCATCTATGCTCGAGGTGAACGCCTTGGTAGCCTGGCGTTGAAGCTTTAGCAGCCCACCTCGATAAAGACGAGGGATATATAATCTTACGAGGCGGTCGAGGGTGAAGGGAAGCCCATCGATTTTGCTCACAAAGAAACAAAGCAGTATCACAATCCTCCAAAAATAAGGGTGAATTTGACCGAGGGTCACCTGGTATTTCTTGCAAAAATCGACGATGACTGAATCGAGAGGACCCAGCGTGAAAGGATAAGTGTAAACACTCAGGTACCCTTCCACGTGGGTAGTGATCGCCTCCTCCGGTGCTGGTATCGCAACCTCTTTATTTTCCCAATTACAGTCTTTTTTCACCAGGTCAAGAAGACTTTTTGGTATGGAGCACATATATCTCGATACTGGCTCGTATCGACCAACAACCGATAAGGGTTTCTTGACCTTAAAATTGGAATCAATAACGCACCCCCCGGGAACAAGTTCTTCAAGGCGTGGCTCCACCACTGTTTTCTCGTCCGCCGACCGAGATGAGGATGCAATCTCTTTCTGCGGAACGATTTTAAATATTTTTGCCATCTAAATTTTTGTGAACAAAGAAGAAGGGAGTTTGAAGTATTTGGTGTTTTGAGAAGAACAAGCAAAGAAATTCCAAAACCTGGAAATATAGAGCTTTGGGGAAGGCGAAGAACTATGAAGATTGGAATGAAAAAGATTTGAAGGTAAAAGTTTGAAATAATTAAGAAGGGGATTATTTATAGATTTCACAGTGACGGTTCAAAATTGGCAGTGGCCGACCATCGACTGATGCGCATTTAATACCTTGGTAACTGGACCGACGGGACGTTTGTCACATACGTCACAATCGGGCTCGTCGCAGACGTCATCTAGTCGGAGGTTGAAAAATCATATCGTTACTCGTCACCTTCTTTCCGAAAAATGAGGGGACTATCTGTACACGATCAAAATCGAGTTTGCCCTTCGTATGACTAATCAAGATTGGAGCATGATGGACCGAGGTTCGTCATTTTAATATCGAGCTGTGATGTGAAGATTGGAAGGTCGAGCTCGAGACGCTGAGACCGATCAGTACCGAGATCGAGTCAAGGTCAAGCTCGAGACCTAGAGACCGATCAATACCGAGATCGAGTCAAGATCGAGATCGAGACCCAGAAACCGATCAATACCGACCGACCAAGATCAAAATCGAGCCAAGGAACAAAAAAGGCGTTATAGCCGCATTTGGGGAGAGAATCTCGGTTGAAATCACGGCTTGAATCAAGGAAAAGTCAATTAATTAATCTATCATAGGATCCTCATTATGTATTTTTAATTCTATTCAAAATAGGATTCCTCCACTATATTAAGAGTGGCTACCGTTTGTAATAGCCATTGATTGACATACATGGATACAATATACATTCTCACATTTAGATTTTATTGAGATTTACATAACCTCTAGCAAGTATTATCCCTTTTTGAGCTTTGATATTGATTCATCTTGTTCTTTTATCAATCATTCTCTATTCAATTTGGGTTTGTATTCATTCTTTTTTACAGTTAATATTCGATATATCTTTACTTATTTTTCCGATTTGTACTAAGTTATATCGTGTATCCTTAGAACTACGTATAAATTTAACTCTATCCGTTTTCGGGTAAACAACGTTGTTAATTGGACTGCAATTCTGATAATTTAGGGCGCACGCATAAACAAGGTTCCAGTCATCATACTCTAAGATCTTTACTTAATTTTCAGTTAAACCTGATTAAAGTAGGTGTGAGGGCTGATTATTTTCAATAGTAAGGCCATTCGCTCTTGATTATGATAAACCTTAATGGACGTCAGAAAAAGTAATCATTATGGTTGTTTTACATTTTTTTTTTAAACTGAAAAGGAGGAAAAAACATTCTTGGCCTTCTTAATTTCCTGATCAACAATGCATCTAGCTGTGGAGCTACATGTAATGAAAGGTGCTAAACTAAATTTCCTTCGTTTGAAAATTATACTATGCAAATAGTATTTAAACAATTTTTTTTATAGGCATGAATTGTTGAATCCCCTTAATATATAAAAAAAATCATATATTGACAAAAGTGTTCAAAAATTGCTTTATGTTTCCGGTTCAAATTCGGGATATGCCGTCTGTCCACTCAAATTTTATGAAAAGATAAAACAGGAAAATATCGTAGAAATGACATCATGTAGCTACTCTAAGGGATTGCTATTGAGGATTAACTAGTGTGTCCTGAATTTCAATTTTTCAGTTCAATTTTTTCGAATAAAAGTATCCTGAATTGTCTTGAAATTAAAATTTTTAGTTTAAAATTTTAGGACAAAATAAGTAACGGTTAAATACCTCTCCCGAGAATGACTATCTTCCGAAATGGGCCATTGAGCATATTAAGGCAAGATGTAATAGATTAGGAGACACAAGCTTTTGTTTGTAACAAAAACTCCAAATTGAAGGACAATCCTACCATTGCTTTTCACATGGATAACAGTAGTTGATTCCAGTTCTTGCCGGGCCCATGAGTTTTATTCTCAAACTTCCAAATCTAAAATAATGAGGGTGAGAACGGAGAGGCATTCATGCACACAAACACATTGCAAAATTATTGACATGGTTACATTTTGAAAAGCATAGTTTTTTATTGGAATGCCAAAATACATAGTTTACTTTTGTGCTTCACTAATTTATCAAATAACATGAAAGTCACACCCTAATTTTATTGGCCTTAAAAAGAAAAAAAGATATTAAAAATTACAATTAAAATTCATCTTTTTTATCTTCCCATTTTCTATCTTAAGCATCATTGTTGTTGTCACCGTAATTATTTGTGTGAGAAAGTTTCCAACAACACTAAAATTCAACCACACTTTCTAAATAACTAGCCGAAAATAATCGAGCAACAAATTGAGTTCAACAACCCAATAATCAACAAAACCCAATTGAATTTACAAGCTTTTTTCGATACCCCAATAATGGTAGATTCTAGATTTTTTTACCAAACCTTCAATACTATTGTTAAAGCCTTTAAATCTATTAAAAATTTTATGATTTTCACAATATATAGACAATAGACCAACAAAAATCGCTTAATTTTAGATGTAAAATTTTATGTTCTTTCAAAAATTCTATTTGGGGAAGAAGATGGGGGGTGGTCTAGGGAAGAAGACCGGAGGGGGAGGGCTTCCTGTGGGGAAGGGAGACAAAAAATAGGATTTTTTACGGGCTTCACGTATTTATTTTTTTTGTGTGTAAACACGCAAGTGCTATTTGGTCAAAAGTAGTGTATTTTAGACACACTTTTAAAAGACTGAGTATGTAAAAAAATTTCCGTGAAGGAAGAGTGTATAACAAAGATTTCGTTACAAGGTTGATGGGTAAACTATGTATCCTCCTATTGGAATCTTTCAAGAATTCACATGATAGGAACAGTAGCATCTCTTTTCTTTGTTTCCCATGTGGCATCTGATATCCGCTTTTGAGATCTGATTAATTCAGAATCGCGTTAGAAAATTTCACTTTGAGTCAAAGCACTTCCTGCGAAAAGCGACTCTATTCCGAGAACTTGAACCCGAGATCTCTGGTCAAGGATAAAAAATTACTTATCATCTCATCATAACTTTTGGTGACAATATATCAAGAACTTAAGGAACATCACCCATTCCACTTTGGAGAAACTTAGTTTAAAATGTAATTAAATCCCAATATTCTTTTTTAAAATTCTTTCGTCGTTTCTGATTTTAAAGAAGGGGAACCTTGGAGGAAAGGTAAAGTTGTTTCTGTGTGACCTATAGGTCACAGATTCGAGCCGTGGAATTAACTATTGATACTTGCATCAAGGTAGATTGACTACATCAATTGGTGCGGCCCTTTTTCGGACCCTGCATAAACAAGAAATACTTTGTGCACCAAACAGTTTTTTTTGGTTTTTTATTTTGAAAAGCAAACCAAACGAAAAACAAACATAGAAAATGAAGAAGACATATAGAACTGGTTACACCATAGATAATGACAACTCAACTTAATCGATGAGTATTATGTGGGTTTAATAGTATTACATTGGAAACTAATAAGAGCCAGCGAAACACTTATTTGCAAATTAAAATCAAGTCAACTTAATTGTTTTAGTTTGTAATTAAAGTTGACTAATTAAGAGGCGAATGAAAAGGTCTTGCAACAATAAAACTTCCCCCAATTCATTTTTAGTTATCCATTTTTAATTTTACATTTCTTTTACGAAAAAATATAAATGAAGTATCTATTTTATAATTTTACCCATAATAATGATAGCATTTTCAAAAATCTTGAAATAATATTCAAGGAATGAGTGATTAATGATAAGGGTAAAATAAGAAAAATAAATTATTTTTCTTTTAATTTAGTATAATTGACAAGTAAAAGTAAAAATATATTTTTAATATATTGGACAAGTAAAATTGGACGTTTTAGGTTTCCTTTGCAATTACTGTATTAAAAAAAAGTTTTGGTTGAAACTTGAAGTGATTAACCAGGGTAGGCCTAGTTGGGGGACGGGGGTGAGAATGGCCCCATAGACTAAAGACTTTTCGTAGCCGTGATTGATGGGCAATAAAATTCCAAGATTTCTTATTTCACACTCTTTTGGAAGAGTCCTAATTCACATTTTGGCCAATTCTTGGATGGAACATGGGCTAGAAGAGTGAATGTTCCCACAAAAAACAAATGCACACCCCCTTATCTTTTTCTTTTAGTCACTCTCAAGTTTCAACTACCACCTATTAAAGCAAAGCTACACACTGAATAAAAAGTGAAATCCAGTATCTCAGCAACCAAAATTCACCACTCTTTAAGCCTTTAAACTTTTCTTTTCAATAATGTCTCCAAATCCAACTTCATTTATTTTTTTTTTTTAACTATGGAGGCACCTTGACTATTTTTAATTAACCTTAATTTCAAGTTATGTGAATTTTTTTTTTTTAATTCGTGCCAAAAAGAAAGGTCTCTTTTCATATTTGAAATAAATTTACCTTTGTGCAAGAATTTATAACTACAAAAAATATATGTGTCTTATTTTACACCACAAGTTTAAAAGTTTTTTTTTCTTTTTTAAATAGGTTCAGATAACCTAAAACGGAAGGAGTATATTGGCTAATTCTATTCATCAATATTTAGGAGCAACAATAACAACAACAACAACCCAGTATAATCCCACTAGTAGGGTCTGTGAAGGATAGTGTGTACGCAGACCTTACCCCTACCATGGAATAGAGAGACTGTTTCCGATAGACCCTCGGCTCCATCCCTCCGAGAACTCCCCACATTGCTCTTGGGATGACTCGAACTCACAATCTCTTGGTTGGAAGTGGAGGTTGCTTATCACTGGAGCAACCCATCAATATTTAGGCAAATAGAAAAAATTACATAATTTTTTTAATCTCTACGAGGATTTGATACCGTGGTGTTTCATAATTCTGCTCACTTCATTTACCGTTGGACCAATCTCTCTCCAACTTTATTATAAATAACTGCAGTAACCTTCATTTTCAATTCAAGCACACACCTAAAATCAAAGCCAAAAAAAAGGCCATGGACTGGTATTCTTGGCTATGCAAAACAGGGCTAGAGCCCTCTCTAGTTTATGAATATGGCCTAGCTTTTGCTCACAACGAGCTCGAATACGAAGACATCACTTACTTCAACCATGAATTTCTACAAAGCATAGGCATTTCTATAGGCAAACACAGGCTAGAAATTCTTAAACTTGCCAAGAAAGAAAGAGGAGCTATTCCAAATTCTATGTCAAGATTTCTCCAACTGATTAACCGTACAAAGAGGCGTTTTTCCAAGTATATAAGGAATTTGGGTCATAAAGAGGAATTAGCTCTTGCTTTAGTCCCAAAAAGAAATTGCAGTTCAAGATGGAAAAATGCTATGTTGAAGAGGAACAAGAGAGTGGCTGCAGCTAAACAAACAACGTTGTTGCTAACAAATGGGAGTCCCATTTTCATGTCTGATTTAAGAATGAACAGTTTTTCAAGTCCGATGTTGTATGATGATTTCCCTGCTGATGAAAAGGTGGGGGCAGATTATTGGACATCCTCTGCAGTTGAAGAGATCAGGTGGGATGCAATGTTTCAGAATATGAAACCAACTTAATTACTCCAATTTTTTTATTGTAATTTTAATGGTGAAAGATGGATTTTTTGGGTTCTTCCACCAATTTCCTTTACTTTGTTGGGATTTCTGTAATATGGAGTTTGGGTGATTTTAGTTAGGAAGTTTGCTTAGTAATTTTATCTTTGTGGTGTGCAGAAGGAGAAAGCCACCCATGAATGATTAGTGTGTGTGTGTGTATCAATGATATTATTTCTATGATTTTACATGTTTATTACCATCTCTTTTTATTGATGCCAAGATAGTTATGACGATGGGACATACCTAGTTATATTAACTGTTATATTACCATATGCAGAACCCATTAATTTATAACACACTATACTCTTATTGTTTGTGGATAATTTAATGAAATTCATAATATCTATAATCGTGAAATTGTGTTATTCTATAATTGTCACGAGGAAGATATAGAAATGGGGCTCCCATCCTTGTAGTAAAATTGTAATAACTGAATAACTTCGTTCTGGTTTAGTTGATCTTCAACTTAAAACCAGGAAAGTACTAGTATTGTTTGCCATAAACTACTAAAACCCATCATTTGCACACTTTTAATATACTTAGGATATCTAGTTGACAAGCATTCTGCACTTCACTTTATCTCGAACAGGCGCGATCTCTGTCTCTGCCCTTTGGGTGAGCACTCTGGATAAACCTCCCCGTATAATAGCTTGCAAACCACACAGGGATGTAAACCGCACTAGGCAAGCCCTGTGCGACAAGCTCAACCCAGAAAGCATTGAGGGGGGGAAATCGATCCTAGGTCATCCTAATGAATGACCGCCCTCCAAACCAAACCAAACCAACTGGGCAACCCCGAAGGGTTAGATAGCGGATTGTTGTACCGTGGGAAAACAAATTATGACAAAAGTGTATACAAATGCTGGAAATTTTTATGAATGGCCAAATTGGAAATCAGGCAAGTCCTTTTCAATTTTCGAGCAAATCAAAACGAATACTCTGAAATCAACTAAAGTTGCTGCGGCAGGAAAAACATACACATAGGTTAAGAAACAATAAATTAATGGAGTACTAGAATATTAAAATGGCTGAGTTATCCAGCATTGCGCACAAGTTAGGAACTCAAAATCTGTTTAGTAACTTCACCAAATCTTGGAACTCAAATCAAAATCACTTCTTTAAGAATGTAATTTCCTTGTATAATTATCAAATATGAATTTTACTCTCAAATAAAAAAAGGGAGAAAGGTAGAAAAGCTTCAAAATGGAACATCAATAGCTGCGGCCCCAGTATGTCCACTTCTTAGCAGGTTTACCTGATGCGAAGCACAATGTACCTACAGCAGAAGAAAATGACATGTAAGATGATATGGCAAAATGTTTAAAAGAAAACAGTTATACATCCATATTATCCATTTAAAAATGGGTTAAATAAACTTTTTAAAAATGGGTCGAATATGGATAAGAATCATATTATCCACTTAGAAAATGGATAACCAAATGGATAACTAATGAGTTTAACTTTTATATTAATAAAGCCTCAATTTAAGGGTTACTCAAGTTTGGGAGACTAGGAATTCTCCCAAATGTGATCATCATATTCAAGAAGCCATGGATAATATGGATATCCATATTATCTGCCGGGTAACTCGGCTTTTATCCGTATTAAATATGGGTCGGGCCGGGCCAGTAATTTATCCATTATTCAAATCACCCGTTTTTACCCGCTCATACCCGACCCGACCGTTAGCCACCCCTAGATGATGACAATAACACCAAGCCCTTGCAATAGCAGAAACAACAATAAACACTGACAATGCTGCACTACATTTGTAAGATTAATTTTTTCTTCATTGTTTTTGATGTATTACTCTTAAACAATCTGCAACTAAATAGTACCTTCAGGCAGCTCAGGCTGGTCAAATGGAGAGCAAAGAGTCTTTGCTGCACCCATCTCCCCTTTAGTGCGTGCCTTGACATCTTTCTCGACATCCTACCAGAAAGCAATTATGTGAAACTAATAAATACATGAAATCAAACCAAAACTGGCAATTGAATGCATCACCATAAACCACACATAAGAATGTGCGTCAGGGATTATTTATAGAATGTGCAAATTCATATTATTATTGCAGAGAGAATACCTAACAATAAAGAACGCTACTGACTAAAAAAGAGGATGCAAATTTTTTGGGGTAGCCAATTAGAGTTCTCAAACTTCAAGGTACAAACAATTAATAAACAGAGGACATTATCTTTCCATATGTCAGCAAGTGACAGTGTGATTTGTCAAAAGGACAAAGCAAACATTAGAGGTCGGAATTTCATTAATTTTGACAGTGATTAATTTTTTCATTGATTAACCCCAGTTCATCAGAATTTAATGGGTGTTCACTTCACCTAAAACAAGAATTTGAAGGGTGTGTCACTTACCTAAAGATAAGAATATGTGACAGCTTATAAAATATCGTGCATTATACATGAAAAACATTCAAGGAAAAGCTAGTTCTAATAGTCATGTATCACGTTCCTAGACTAGATCAGTTGACTCCCTAGAAATTGATTCACCGACGAGTCATGATGACAACCAATAAACATCCTGATAAATCACAATCTGCAGCATTTCACATCAGCTGACTCGCCAGATGCAGAGATGTAAACTGCGAGATTTCAGTTTTCCAGCCCACGAATGGAATAAAAGATTCAACTCATATACAACCACTAAGAGGTTAGAAAGGATACATACCTCCTCATCACACCAAGGAGCCAAGACCAATTTCTTTTGGCCCAGTGCTACCGTAAATTCATCCCAAGTTCTTACAATCTGAACGCAGGCATCTCTCTTTTGTTTCGCAACATCAAATAGATTTTGTTGGATAGTGGCGAGCAGATCTTTTAGTTGTTCGACAAGATTATCCATGGGAATATCTGTTTTGGCTCCGTTGTCACGTCGAACAGCTCGTACCTAGGAGTTATATCAATACTTTGAATCAAACAACATAGTTAAACATATAAGTGTATTTTGGCTTCCACACAAACAGTTTAGACCCATAGGACAAATAGTACTCGTTCCTTTTTAACTTTCATAAACAACTGACTACTAGCAAGAAAGTCAAGAAGTTGAATTTTTACCTGGTTATTTGCAAGGTCTTTTGGTCCTATTTCAATCCTAAGAGGAACCCCCTTCATTTCCCAATGAGAATATTTCCAGCCAGGTGAATAGTTATCTCTGAAGTCTGCCTCAGCACGAATACCTGATTCATTCAACTTCTCAACGGTAGCAGCACAGGCATCAAAGATCCCTTGAGTATTTGCATCCTTGTATGGCACAGGAATAACAATTACTTGAGTTGATGCTACTTTAGGAGGTAAGACCAGGCCTTTGTCATCCCCATGAACCATGATCATAACACCGATCTGTCAAAGCACACAAATAAAAAAAAAATAAAGAGGGTTAACTTGACCTCCAAGGTAAAAAGGCGACGAGACAGTAGCTAAATGGCTCTGAATTCTCACTGTTCTAGTAGTATAGGCCCATGAGTTCTGCCAGACCATAGCCTTCTCTCCCTTCTCATTTTCAAAATTTATCTCAAACATTTTTGCAAAATTCTGGCCTAAACAGTGTGAAGTTGCACCTTGGATACCACGGCCAGTATTAGGGATAAAAGCCTGGCAAATAAATCCGGAAATAATATGAATAAATGGAAGGTAGGAGAATTTCACCAACAATTTACAAAGAAAATACTGTTAGGAACCGCCAAACAATGTCTACACAGATGTGCTCTTGGATACCTCAACTGTAGTCGTGTAGAGTCCACCGGCAAACTTCTCAAGCTCACTTTTCTTTCCCTTACTGACTGGAACGGCTAAAAATTCTTCATATATACGTCTATACAATTCCAAGATATCAAGAACCTGAATCAAATATATACGCAAGATCACCATTTCCGAAAAAAACCATATCTGTACAAGCAAAAAAAGTCTGAACTTGAACAAAGATGTGGGAAGCAGATAGCAGCAAGTCTTTTCTGGGCCAAATCAAGGAACCTCAGTTCCAAGCAACTAATTCTCACAGAAGCTTGTCCACTAATTTGCTCATATAATTATTCAACAACAATACAAGATAAGAAGACTATTAGAAGAAAACGAATGCAAATGGGGAAGGATAAGCCAAAGAGAAACATAAAGTAGTCTCAACTGATGTTTAAGTGGCAGGCAATGAAATACAAGTCACAACATACTTTATCCACGGGACAATAATGTACCAATGTAGATCTGCAAATGTTGGAACAGACAATTTCCAAAACTATAGCCGACCCGACCCAAAATTTGATACCAGTTCCAAGGTAGCATATAATAAATGAAGGTAGCTTATTTGCAAGTTGTGATACTAACCCCTAATATTCTAAAGTAATAGGTCATATCCCTTTCCTTATGCAATCAGACAAATAATCTCACTTTCTGAGAAAGCTGCAATCTGATCCATTCTTCACTTTAATATAATTTTCACCAATTAATCCTAATAAATAAAAGAGCAAAAAATGTGATTTATCCATGTTCTCCCATTTGAAACTAAACCATACACACTGTCAATTTTTTCTTATAGTTGTAGGATTATTTCAAAATATCTTTGATTTAAAGCAGAAAACCATATGACTCACATATTAACTTCCAGTTCTTCCAAAGGCCTAACTGATAGTATGAGGTAAATAAATGTCAAAGCTCATCAATATCCCAATTATAAATTTAATCAATGAAGAGAAGAAAACTATATAGCCCCATTACTAATCACCCGAAGCAGCTGTAGAATTCCGATCTCCCAAACCTCACTTTCTCTTCTCTCACTCCGGAAAAAAAGAAGCAGCAAAATGCCATGTTCCTTAAGTTCCTTGCTCCGGCATTAGTATCATCCTAAGTTGCTCAGACTCGGGTGCGGGTGTCCGATACGGTTCGGATCTAAAGGTTAGATCCTTCATAATCCAAATTTTAAGATTCAGGAGTATGAATCCAGGTACAGATACGGGTGCGAGGATTCGGCTAAAAATAATTCAAATATCTAAAAACAAAGTAATAAAAATATGTCTAAATTTGAGATATTATGTTGGATAACTTACATTATATTCTAGGAGAGAGAAAATATTGATTAAGAGGAGATCCGAGAAGGAGATAAAAGGAAAAGGACTGACATATTTCTACATACAAGGTATTCCATTTTCTTCAATTTCACCCTAGCTTTTATTTTGATTTCAGAAATCATTGTATCTATCCCGAATTTCTCCATCGATTTTAGTCAAAGTACCCAAAATAAGTTGACCAGATCCGGTACGGATCCCGCATCCCACACCCACACACATGTCGTGTCAATACGGGTGCGGCACCGAAAGTGGAGAGTCCAAGTAACTCAGGTATCATCTTCATTTCCTGGAGACAGGCACCGAGATCATCTAATGTCAAGACACGTTAGAGGTCAGTCCTTGTAACTTGGACTAAATGCTGAGTTGTTTGTACTAGAAGCGCCTAGTTCTGTCTGGATAAAAAAATCAACTATAATTCTCCCCATAAAACAAACAACGATAGGCAAAAAATAATATTAAATGGATAATATCAACACTGGAAAGACTATTTAGCATCATGCAGCAAATATAACACAGACAAAGACTGAATTGGAAGATTCACTGTAAAACTATCTTTTCTTGAAGTGGATTCACCGTAAAACTATCTTAAAGAGTTAATATATCGCTATCTACATCAGATGCACTCAAGCTAGGCACTACACTGGTATTTAGATGAAGCTCAATAAGAGGTACAGTTATTGTTTTAAAAGAGCTTTAGTGGCTGATATGCATACTCCAAGAATACCCGTATACCTCTGTATCTGCTTCCTCGTTTGTTGCAAAAGCAGTGTGTCCTTCTTGCCAGAGAAACTCACGACTCCTGAACAAGGAACATAAGCAAAACATTACCAGACCATCTCGAAGGCCTCACTCGATTTGGGATTAACATGTAGTTTCTGTCATATAAGCTGCGAGCATTCGCTTGCACTTGAAACACATTAACATGTCCACAAAGGAAATGTAAAAGCTGTAAGACAAAAATAAACTCAAAAGGGCACCTGATGAAGGGGGTAGGGTTGCTAAACTCCCATCGTACAACATTGCACCACTGGTTGAGTCTCAAGGGCAAGTCACGATGTCCCCTTATCCACTTAGAGAAGTATGGATACATCACTGTTTCACTAGTTGGTCGAATTGCAATGGGTACTTCCAAATCAGATTCACCAGATTTCGTAACCCAAGCAACCTGAAGAATGATATAAACCCATTATGGGCATAACTAATAATAAGTCTATAACACAATCCACTCCCATATTTTGTAACAGAAGCACTCTGAAGAATGATCACAGCCCATGATAAGCAACTTAGCACAGTTATCAAAATGCAATGGAACAACACATTGCACAAGTGATGATATCAACTTAACACCATGATACGATACTTGATATCACAATGAAGTTATTACTGAAGTTAAATCCAAGACTAAAGATAATTAAAAAAAAAAATATCGCCTCTCAGAATCCTAGGTGGCCCAACTTCATGATGACTTTCTAAACTTTATGATGATGAAATTTAAAAAAAGAAAGGCAAAGCCCTGCCACAATTAAGTGCTATGATCAGCAATAGGCGAGATGAGTAACAGGAGGAAAATTTTTCAATTATAGATACTTTTGAAACCTTCAGGAAACTTCAGCAATCAAGGTACAAAAGCAGGAACGTAAGGAAAATGTGGAGTCAACATATATTTAGAAGACATTATACAAACTTCTTATATGCTTCACAGGCTAAAAGCAGATAAACTTGACTCTATAACGCTTAAGTTAAAAAAGTGCCAAAGTCTCACCTCAGGAGCAAATCCCTCTATGTGGTCCTTTTCCTTTTGTAGAACACCAGGGGACACAAACAGAGGAAAGTAAGAGTTCTGTATCTTCATTTTCTTAATTTCAGCATCAAAAAACGCCTGCACATACAGAGCTAAGAATCCATTGTAAATGTCCTCAAATGATAAGCAGCACGAGAAAAAGAAAATCATTTCATGGTCAAGCTTACCTGCAATATCTCCCAGATAGACATTGCCCATGGCCGTAGAATATAACAGCCAGATATGTCGTAGTACTCGATCATTTCACCACTAACGACAACCTATGTTCATATGTTTAAAGTCAAAATTTTCATATATGATGAGAACGGACTTTTTCATATAAAATAGAATACATAAAGCATCTATAGAGAGAGCAGAAATTTAAACAAAATGTATCAGCGAAACGGAAAGCAGCTGTTGAAAAGGCGTGTATGGGCTTTGCTAGTTTGATGTGTGGGTAAGAGCACGCCACGGGTTCGAATAGACAAAAGCCTGGTATTTAAGTGGAGTAGGGTAGAGGGGCGGGCCCATTATCCACTGAGTTTCGAACTATGCGCCCCTGGGGATTTCTCGGCTAGGAAAGAATTGAGAAACGAGAAATCCCCCGGGCCAAAATTATAAGGAAAAAGGACGGAAAATAAAATGACAAGGAAAAACATAGAAGTTTGGTTAAACAAAATTCCGCCTATTAAAACACTGGACAAAGAAAGAATTGAGAAAAGCATTCAGTAGCAGAAGAAAATTGGTGAATCTGTGAAATCGGACAAGAAATACGGAAAAAAACAGAGAAGAAAATGACGACGAAAAAGAAAGATGTTTGGCTAAACAAAGCCCCCCATCCCCAACCAATTGAACGAGGCCCCTATCAATCCGAACTTGTTAAGTTCCCAATGACAAACAATAGACAAATATAAGGAAAACAAAAATATTAGAAAAGAATGAAAAGAGGAAATTGGAGGCCTCACAGCTCAATCAGATTGTTCCATCTTTCTTGTTGCACCAAAGAAACTTACCGCAGATACATCGTCCAATAATGAACAGGTATATATTATCAAATTTGATAGCTCATATAATTGAATGTTCCAAGCATACCTCAGAATACCACTCTCCAAAATTTTCATCCTTTTTGTAAGAGAGACCAAGACCTGTCTCTTTCTTAACTTCTTTCTTTTTCCCCTGACCAAGACCTGTCTCTTTCTTGACTTCTTTCTTTTTTCCTTCTGAAGAAAGACAAAAAAGATGTATTAGACAAATCAAATAGAGTAGCAAGTTTTTCTAAAGGAGTATGACGGAGCATGAATACTTACTATTTGAATCTTTACTGGCCATGATAGCAGGCTTCAAAATTAAGGATACACCCAACCAATAGCCAAAGATAGCTGCTTCATAAATGAAAGTTCAACGATCAACCAGTGAAATGATAATCATCAGCTATTTCTCTTTTCTTACTGTATTTATTTGATCAGCACCCCAAGAAGATAGACCCCCCCCCCCCTTCTTCTTTTTTTTACTTTGGAGATAACAACAACAACATACCCAGTGTGGTCCCACAATTTACCCCTGAAAAGGCAGAGAGGCTGTTTCCGGTAGACAAGTCAAATTTTTCATCCCAATGTTTGCCCTCCAAACTACTTTAATACTTCTTTTTTAAGTACTGAATTACTCCAACATTTAATTATAAGGTCTCATACACAAACAAGAAATACACAAACCTGCTAGCTGCAACAATAGAAACAGCCAATGCAGGAAAACAAGGTTTCAATAAGGTGCTACACCAAAAGTTAATTTTTTTTCCATATTTGTAGTTCATATAATTTAAAAAGCTGTTGTAAGAATAAAATATAAGCATTTTGAAATAAACATCTACAACTAATAAAATCAGTCTACTACGTAAGAAGAATAGATTAGAACCTGAATATCTGTTATCCTGATATTAATATGAACAGCGATATAAATGGTGCATCTGACAGATGTGGGCATACAGAGAAGCATTACACAAACAAAACAGACTAAAATTACAATATTTCAATAAAAAAGCCTAGGTTTTTATGAGTAATCCAAACAATAAAAACGAAATCAAATTACCAAGATTTAGCAATCACATAAAATATAGTGTTGAAATGTTGAAACTGTCAAACTACATCCATCATTTGCTTTTTGTAAAGAGATATTAGACTATATTCGAGTACTGTAAGCTTAATGTTTCAGCAGCTTAAATTGTAAAAGGAAGCGTAGAACATGTTTTAAGAGAGAGTGAAACGTACAAAACAGATAAAGCAGCAAAAAATCTAAAATTACAAGGCCTTCTAAATACTTGCAAAATAGAAGAATAAAAGAAGTTGGATTTGGGAAAAAGAGAATGCGACTCATAAGACTAACCTTGGCTGAAAAGAGATGTTGGGATTTGGGGGCGGCGCGGGAGAGTGTCAAGCTTTGACTCTTGGAATGAATATTGGAGTAGCAAGCTAAATCCAAACCCTACATAGACAGTAAATGCCGGTGGCTGTCCAATAACGAACGGACAAAGGGCTAATTAAACTTCACTTTTTGAACTAAAGTGGGCGTTTGGACTAAAGAAGGGTAAAATTACAAAACAAGAGCCAAATTTTTTTTAAGTGAAAATGGTATTTGAAAATTAGAGTTGCGTTTGGATATGAATATGATTTTGGATTGTTTTTGAAGTTTTGTGAGTTATTTGAGTGAAAATTTTGAAAAATAATTTTTTGAAGTTTTTTAAATTTTTGAAAAAAATTAAAAATTTTATGGCCAAACACTGATTTAGAAAAAAAAATGAAAAAATTTCGAAAATAAATAAATAAAAAATTTATGTCCAAACGGGCTCTAAATATGTACTAATTTTTTCTTCCTTTTATTTTATATAAACATATTTGACTGAATAAAAAAAAAAAAAATTTGATACTATTGATCTTAAATATGTTAGAACTAGTGCTAAGCATTCTATTATTAAAATCGAAAAACCAACCAAATCAGACTAGTTGATTTTTCAGTTTCAATTTTTCGTTTGATTCGATTTTGTAATTACATTTTTTCTACTTTTTTCCTATTATCAAAGTTAGCTAGCTCAGGATATCGAAAACTAAGGACACGTTTGGACATATATTCCCAAATATTTTTTGAAAAAAATTGATTTGGGTTAAGTTTGATGTGAAATTGCAAATATGTTTTGATAAGAATTTTGGGGCAAGTTTTAACATGTTAAAAATCCTTTTTTTTTAGCTAAAAACTCTCAAATGATCATGATTTAACCCAAAAAGAAGTTTATATTTGGAATTTGAAGTTTCGATTTTCAAAATCTCTTAAAAACTAGATTAATTCTATAAATAAATACATATTTGAAATTTTTTTTGGAAAAAAAGTAGACTTTTAGGGGCGATTTGTACGTGGTTTGGTTAGAAAATTTTTAAAAAATAAAAGGTATTTGAAGTTGAAATTAAAAATATTTTTTCTTTCATGGTAAGAAAGGTTATTTGAAAATTAAGTAAAAATTACACCGGGGCGTCCTATTTGGTCGCCCCCATTTAACCTATACCCATATTTTTAAAATTATTTAATCTATACCCTAATTTTAACAACTTCACACGCCTCATCTTCTTCCTCCTACATATGCGTTCTTTTCTTCCTCATCTTCTTGTCTATCAAATTAACTTTTCAACCACTACTTTAATATATTTACTAATAAAGTGTGAAGTCAAATTAATAACTTAACCTACGTTTGATCAAATACTGTCATAAAATAACAAAACAGAGTATTGTTATTGTTCTCTATTTGAATTCATAAACCCTATCAACAGAAGGTAAAACGTGAGCTTCTGCAAATTTTACAATCCTTTATTTTGCAAACTCAAGATACAAATCCAAATGCATCGAGAGCGCAACAGATACTCTCTAGTTCATCTTGTTATGTGTTTATCTCATACTGAATATACAAAAGTTTCAAATCCAGTATGAAGAACATGAAGAATTCCCCATGAGGTAAAGCTCGATATGATGCCAAACCAGCTCTTAGTTATACTGAAAAGTTAACTTGTCCTGAAGTTTGCACTACAAATTAAAGAATTTCAGACTAATTTGTCTGAAATTTGCACTATGAAGTGAGGGGAAACTGAAGTTTGCCCTTGCACTATGAACTGAAGTTTCTGAAGTTTGCACTACAAATTGAAGAACTTCAAACTAATTTGTCTAAAGTTTGCACTATGAAGTGAGTGGAAACTGAAGTTTGCCCTTGCACTATGAACTAAAGTTCTTGAAGTTTGTACTACAAATTAAAAAACTTCAGACTAATTTGTCTGAAATTTGCTCTATGAAGTTAGGGAAAACTGAAGTTTGCCCTTGCACTATGAACTGAAGTTCCTGAAGTTTGCACTATAAATTGAAGAACTTCAGACTAATTTGTCTAAAGTCTGCACTATTAAGTGAGGGGAAACTAAAGTTTTCCCTTGCACTATGAACTGAAGTTTGCGTGATTGCCTTTGCAAGTCAGGCCAAACTTCAGGCAAAAATATTTGAAGTTTTGCTTTGATAAGGCTACACTTCAAGCAAAAAATTCTGAAGTTCAAACTTCAGACATAAATTTTTACTACTTCAGGCCCGTATGCCTGAAGTTACCCGAAAAGTGGGTATGCTTGCAATTTTTTTTGCAAAACGGGTATAGGTTAAAATATGACCCAAAACTGGGTATAGATGCAAATCCCCCAAAAATTAAAAGTTGTATTTTACTAGTTGGGCCCAAACATTCATAGGAATAACCCATGTGCCCTTCCTGAAGCGGTCGCATGCAGCCCAAGTGGAAATAACACCAGGTAGCCACTTTTAATCATTTTTTAAAATATTTTCACATTTTACAATGTATTTAAAGATTAGTCAATTTTGCTCAAACTTCAGGACACAGTGTCCTAGAGTTTAAACCTCAATGTTTGAATTTCAGAACATCGTATCATAAAGTTCGAAAATTGAGTCCAGAAGTTCGAATCTTATTTCCTGGATTTCAAATTAACAGCTCAAAAATTCATAACACTAAGGGTGTGTTTGGTACGAAGGAAAATATTTTTCATGGAAAATGTTTTCCTATAAAATGTTTTCATAGAAAATGAGTGATTTTATCACCTATTTTCCCTTGTTTGGTTGGTGAGCGGAAAACTTATTTCCGGAAAATATTTTTTAGTGTTTGGTTTGAGAGTAAAAAATATTTTTTATGCTACTCTCCTCGCCCCCTTCCCCTAAGTCCCCATGTTTCATTGCTCTCCCCCTCCTTAAATACCCAACGTTTTCTAGACTCTATTTTCTTCAACAATTTAATTATTTTTCTAAAAATTCACACAAACCCAAATGTCACGACCCTAATTTCCCTCTGTAGGATGTCGTGATGGCACCTAGTCTCGAAGACTAGGTAAGCCTATCAATTATGCGGAATACAAAACTGAAACCCAAATCTCAACATTTAAAAAAAATCAAACCGCGATTCAAATAGTCACAACTCCCAAAACCCGGTAGAAATAAGACACAAATTTCTAAGAATTCGTTTTAAGTGTCTATATACATCAGAGTCTAAAGAGAATAAGGAAAACAACATAATAAGGATAGAAGGGGACTCTGAGGTCTGCGGACGCTGGCAAATATACCTTGAAGTCTCTGTGTATGGATAGTTCACTCGTGCATGGTCTGATAGGAAGTACCTGGATCTGTACAAAAAGATGTGCAGAAGCGTAGTATGAGTACACCACAACAGTACCCAGCAAGTGTCAAGCCTAACCTCGGTAAAGTAGTGACGAGGTCAGGTCAGACCCTACTGGAATAATAAAAGACAGGGTAAAAAGTTTAACAATATAATAATAATAATGACAATGGGGATGATTCAAGTAAGTAGTATGTCACAATTTAACTACACAGAATAAGGGCAAATAATACCTCACAGAAGGAAATCGAAAATTTACAATTTTAAGAAAAACACAAAATAACCAAACGCAAATACAGCCATAAAGAAATATTAATGAGGGCACTCCCGAGGTACCACCTCGTAATCCCAAATCGTAAATAAATTCACAATATCTCATTTTCTTATATCACCGCGGGAGCCTTCGCATTTAATTTTAAAAACAAATATTTTTCCCGAAATAGCATCCCGCGTTTTAGCCACCCTTATCACACCGCATGACTTCTAGTAGTTCCCCTTACTAGTCACGCGTATCAAGCCACCCTTATCTCACTGCATGCGTTTCAACACCCAGACCTTATACCACCGCATGCGTATCAATATCACAATATATCATAATTTGCACATCAAGTGCTCAAATATTTTAACTTGCCAAAATAAATCAACAACAATATTATTTTCACAATAAGGAGCTCAAGACTCAATCACAATGAATACAAAATCTCACAAAATATTCGGAAGTGAATAACTCAACAAAAATAATATTTCACAAATTTAACACCTTTCCTCAATACCAAAATTTTAATGTCAAATATTTCATATTAA
This sequence comes from Nicotiana tomentosiformis, assembly GCF_000390325.3. Taxonomy (NCBI): domain Eukaryota; kingdom Viridiplantae; phylum Streptophyta; class Magnoliopsida; order Solanales; family Solanaceae; genus Nicotiana; species Nicotiana tomentosiformis. Next base: position 132,755,062 of record NC_090814.1, on the reverse strand, counting down.
TAATAATTCAATTAAGAAATTCAACTTTCAGATGATGGGCACAGAATAAAAGAAATAAAGTTTCAACTAAACAAGTAAAATAATTAGTAGAAAAAATATCACCCAAATCTAAAATATAAAAATAGATTAATGATGATGAATATAACCGGATAAAATAATTTAATAAATGTGTAACAGATATATACACAAATTAAAAAAATCTGACTTTTCCACATTTAGCATGTGTACACACTCGTCACATCGGGTACACGACTTTCAACACATCACAATTATCATATCAATACCAATCCTAAGGGGAATTTTTTCCACACAAGGTTAGACAAGTCACTTACCTCGAACTGTATAATTCTTTACTTCGCTATGCCTTTGCCTCGTGAATTGGCCTCCGAAAGCCTCGTATCTAGTCATAACTAATTCGATTCAATCAATACAAATTATTGAAATTAATTCCATATGAAAATACTAATTTTTCAATAAAATCCGAAATTTAACTCAAAAACCGCCTGTGGGGCCACGTCCCGGAACCCGACAAAATTATAAAATATGAATGCCATTCAACCATGAGTCCAACCATATCAAAATTACTAAATTCCGATATCAACTCGACCCTCAAATCTTCAATCTAAACTTAGGGATTTTCACAATTTTTTCAACTTAATCCACCAATTAAGTGTTAAAAACTACCATAGATTCGGGTACTTTAATTAAAATTGAGTTAAGAACATTTACCTCGATATTTTTCTTGAAAATCTCCCGAAAATCGCCTCTCCCGAGCTCCAAATCGGTAAAAATGGTTCGTCCCATTTTCAGAACTTAAACATTCTGTCCAAACTTTTCTTCTTCGCGAACGCGACAGGTCCATCGCGTCCGTGAAGCACAAAATTGAGCTGTCCAAAAATTGCCCTTCGCGAAAGCGAGACACAAGTCGCGAACGCGATGCTTTACCAGGCAAAACTTCGCGAACGCGAAGGCAAAAATCCTCACCAACCATTTTCCCGTTCGCAAAACACATAGCCTCACCTCATTACCTTACGCGAACGCGAGCCACATGTCACGAACGCGATGAACAACCTAGCCTGCCTCTAGTTCCTCTTCGCGAACGTGAGACCCCTCTCGCGAACGCGAAGAAGGAAACCAGGTGCAGGCAACAAAAAAATTCCAGCAGCATTCCAAGCCCAAAAAATGATTCGTTAACCCTCCGAAGCTCACCTGAGGCCCCCGGTACCTCAACCAAATAAACCAACAAGTCCTAAAATATCATATGAACTTAGTCGAAGCCTCAAATCACATCAAACAATGCTAAAATCACAAATCATACCTCAATTCAAGCCTAATGAAACTAAAAAATTCTACCTTATACGTTCGATGCCGAAACCAATAAAATCAAGTCCGATTGACCTCAAATTTTGCACACAAGTCATAAATGACATAACGGACCTATTCAAATTTCCAGAATCGAATTCCGACCCCGATATCAAAAAGTCAACTCCCCGGTCAAACTTCCAAACTCAAATTTCTAGTTTAGCCACTTCAAGCCTAATTGAACTACGGACTTCCAAATAATTTCCCGGACATGCTTCTAAGTCCCAAATCATCATACGGAGCTATTGAAATTATCAAAACTATATTCTGAGGTCATTTACACATAAGCCAATATCCGATCAACCTTTTCAACTTAAGTTTTCATTTTGGAGACTAAGTGTCTCAATTCATTTCAAAATCTCACCGGACCCGAATCAATTACTCCAGCAAGTCACATAACAACTGTAAAGCACAAATTGAGTAGTAAATGGGAGAACGGGGTAAAATGACTAGTCGGGTCGTTACACCAAAGGAACTAATGTGCTGCTTTACTTTTTTACGCAAAATAACATTAAAATTTATGCTCCATAACTATAAAGAAAATAGTCCTTTTTTGATTGAAAATAAAGTACTCTTTATACAATATGAAAATAAAGTAATCGTTTTATTAAAATAAAAGAAAATACTTTTTCTACATCATGAAAAGAAAATACTCATTTTGTTGAAATAATTTTTTTTTTCTACATCATAAAAAGAAAAATACTTTTTTTGTTGAGATGAAAGAAAATACTTTTTGTACATCATGAAAAGAAAATATTTATTTTGTTGAAATAAAAAAAAATACCTTTCTTGTTAAAATAAAAAAATACTTTTTATATCATGAAAAGAAAACACTCATTTGTTGAAATGAAAAAAAACTATTTATAATATGAAAATAAAGTACTATTAATACTATTTTTATTTAGGGTGGGGTGGGGTGGGTAGGTGAGTGGGTTGGTGGGGATGAGGAATAAGGTGGGAAAGATTGAAAAAGTTTTTTGAAAAATATTTTCTCTTCTCTTGAGAGAGAAAGTATTTTCCTCCAATTGAAGGGAAATGAGTTCACGAGTAAAATATTTAAGCCAACCATAAGTGTTGAATTTTTAAATTTAGGATATTTAGTCGTAAAGATGGGGTGCATTGGCTAGTTTTTAAATAAATTATAAATTGTGGATATATTTTAAACAAGGCTTTAAAAGTGGGTATTGCTGCGTTTGGCCCGCAGCCCTAACTCCAAAGGCCCTTTAGACTTCATTCTTCACTGTTCTCTTCAGCTGTTGTCGTCGCCGACCAGTCTTGCCGAGGTAAGCTTAGGTTGATAGCTCTTTTTGTTGTTGCTGCTGCATCTTCGGTTATGTTGCCGTGGAACTGTTGGATTCAAATTGCATTACTAGACTTTTGTCTCTTCATGTCTTAAAGAAAAATGCTGTGAAATTGCTAGTACTATAACATTGTTTTGTATCTTCTCCATTCCTATTTCCCATACAGACAGAAGGAGGTAGAGGGAGAAAAAGGAGAAAGAAAGCTCCTCAATTCAATGGCGAGAAGCCTCATTTCTCATGTCCGTATCCTCTTCTCAGAAACCCAGTTCAGAACTTTCAGTAGCCAAGTGGAGGAAATAAGGAATCGGATTATAGAAGGAAAACCTGGGATCATGACTCCAAACTCGAAACGGACAGGAGCAATAGCCGTAAAATGTGGAATGACAGCACTCTGGGACAAATGGGGGGAACGCCTCCCCATCACCATCCTTTGGTTAGATGACAATATTGTTTCCCAGGTCAAAACACCGGAGAAAGAAGGCTTCTCCGCCCTACAGGTGAATTAATTATGCTAACTTCTTAAAGCCTGAATGTTTGTCCAAACAAAGAAAAAGAAAACCAGAATAAGAAATATTTTGTTAGTGTATGATATGCTGACTGTTACCAATTTATCTGCCCCCATAAATCAAACTCATCACTGAAAGAGTTTTCGTATTGTTGTAATTAATGTGTCATTGTAATCGTTGTGACAACTTTGTGAATGTGTTTTCATGCCTGAAATTGATATTCTGGTGGCTTTTAAACTTGATATTGGTTGAGTAAGTACTTTACAAAATCGACCAAAATCAGTAAATAAAAGATATTTTGGTTGAATAAATGACTTTAAGGACTGCATGAATTACTCTTTATGCTATAGATTGTTATTTAGTTGATCTTTGTTATGGTGTTAGTTAGATTGGGTGTGCTCACAAAAAGGAGAAGCATTTGACAAAACCTGAAGTAGGTCATTTTAGAGCACAAGATGTGCCCATGAAGAGAAAGTTGAAGGAATTTCCAGTTACCGAAGACGCTCTTCTTCCTGGTGGAACAAGCATCAGTGTCCGCCATTTCGTTCCTGGCCAGTATGTGGATGTTACTGGAATTACAAGAGGGAAAGGTTTTCAGGTGTGGGGTAACCTTGATTGTGTTTATTGTTTGATATATCTTATTGTTTGCTTTTTACCTGGTATGGACTTCTCACTTCGCTATATTAAATGAAAATTGCACTTACCTTACCAAAGACAACAACAACCCAATATAATCCCACTAGTGGGGTCTGGGGAGCGTAGTGTGTACGCAGACCTTACCCCTACCCTGGGGTAGAGAGGCTGTTTCCGATAGACCCTCGGCTCCCTCCCTCCAAGAACTACCCACCTTGCTCTTGGGGTGACTCGAACTCACAACCTCTTGGTTGGAAGTGGGGGTACTTACCTTACCAAAGAAAAAAATGAAAATTTAGTTAACGTTTTATATAAGCAAAAATGTTTTCTACACTTCTATAGTTTTCTTGGCTTTTTAGCTATCTACTGTACTGACTAAAGGGCTTCTCGTACGTGGCATGTTGGAAGACCCTTCATCCATTTTGTGTTGGTATGAGTGTTACGGTTTTTCATGTTATTGGTTCTCGATCACGCCATCTGCTTTGGTCCAGATATCTATTGAGAGAAGTAGCTAGAACTGCTAATGGTTTTAGGACTCCACAAGATAGTAAGACATAATTATCAAAAAAAAAAGTGAAGTTTTTTTCACTACTAAGTGCCTAGAACTTCATCAATAAAAAGGCAATAAGGAGGTGCTACTTCCATGTTCAGTATCAATATATACAAGTTGCCCTAACCAAGAATGAATTGTCTCTCAACTATGCACTCCTTGGAAGGTTCTCTTATCATTCTCTAGCAAAGTAGTTCAATCAAGAATTCCACAAAGTTCGGATAGGGATTATTTATGAAAAGTTCGCCCAAAGAAATGCTGAAAAGGAAAGGCAATTTTTTGGTTGACCAAAGAGTTCTTAGACGACTTGTTTACTTAGCTACCTTTCGTAAATTATTTTGAACTTAGATCAATACAAGGAAAAATTACATGTGTGAAATACTTATGAAAATACTCATTCTGTCCTTAACTGATAGACCGGCTTTGATCAATATTAGGTCTAGCTTCAACCTATCAAAAACTTGGTGCTATTTTCTTCCTACTCCATTATGGCTATTATGGTGGCATACAAATTCTATTCAAATAAGTGATTTCTGAAAAGGCCACATGGTAATTAAACCTTGAGTCATAATTTTTTCTTTTATGCAGTTAGTGTGAGTTATAGACTTACAATATTGTTAGACCTCAAAGTGGCGGTTTGAAACCAAGTCGTTGAACTTCATTGAGTGTTTCATAGACCAACTTAAAGGCGCAACTTGAATTTTTCAAATTTTGTTGATTATTGAGCATTTCTTAATGTTCATGGCAGTTTTTTTAACAGAAGTAGTAACACTTACTACGGTCTTGTATATTGGATATGAGCTCTCTAACCATTAGCTAATGGTAGAAAGATTTTTTTGTTACTACTTTGTCTTCCACCTCTTATGCAAATTAACTGTTAGTGTTGTCTCACTCTTGGAGGGTATATCTCGTTTATGAACTGTACTAAAGATGCGGAATTTCATGTGTGTAGGGTGGGATGAAAAGATGGGGGTTTAAAGGTATGCCTGCATCACATGGTGCTTCATTATCCCACAGAAGTATTGGTTCGACAGGTCAAAGAGATGCTCCAGGAAAGGTAGGTACTACCTTTTCTTCAATTTTATATACTAAATTACAGTGCATGAGTTTTATTTTTACCAAATTACGATGTACAGAATTTTGAAAACCCCACCCCCCTAAAAAAATTTGGGGCAGGATTGGGCTTATAAAAGAGTAACCATTCTTTTGCACACTCAATTATTTCTTGTCTCTGAGTTTTCTGCTACGTCATTTCTAATAAACTATGGGTCACTTCGAGAAGTATGCTCATGCAATCCTCCGTCATGTCGTTGAGTTTGACCTTCATGTAGTCTAAATAATTTTTAAAAACCTGTGATATTCTAAATTAGTTGGGAACTTTAACCTCTCATCTGGGCCAGATAACTCTACTGAAGTTGCATTTGATATCCTTAATTAGCTCATTTTGCTAAACATTTGATTTGAAGTAAACGAACAGTTGCTTTTGGATAGTGCTGTCGTGGAATCTAGTTAATGTTACAAGCTTCTGCTTAATTTGTATTTTTTCCTTTAAAGGTATTTAAAGGGAAAAAGATGCCTGGGCGCATGGGTGGAGTGCAACGAACTGTTAAAAATGTTTGGGTCTACAAGATTGATCCTGCCAGAAACTTGATGTGGGTCAAAGGCCAGGCAAGATTTTGAAACCTTTTCGTTTCTTGTTAAACTTGAAACAAGTAGGTATGAGAGTTATCACACTGTACTCATAATTTGATTATAATTCTCTTTCTTGTGCAATCGTTCAGATGAAATTCTATGTGTTCAAACTCATCTTGACTAAAAGAGTTGGTAACTTATCAAAAAAAAGAAGAGATGGAGAGAGAGAGAGCTAGTTGGTAGTGTAACATCAGCAATCAACATTATTAATCCCCATGTATGCTTTCTAATGAATATCAGTCACCAATGAAAAACTGAGCAGTCTGCAAATATAGGGGAACTGGGGGGGTGGGGGGTCACTATTCCTTCTTGGAGGTAGCTACGAGTTTAAGTCTGGAGAAAGGTGTCATTTCGATCTCTTACATGGAGCTGTGATAAAACTGCTTTGATCTTGTAAAGAGTGCGAAATTCTTCAGTATGATGCCAGTCTTGCTCAGTTATACGGGTAGATAACTCAGAGCCAGTGAAGGTAACTTTGTGCTCATACTGAAGACATACATTATACTGTAACTCCCTTTTCAGGTTCCAGGAGCTGAAGGTAACTTTGTGTTCATCAAAGATTCTGTGTACAAGAAGCCAGATATTTCAACGCTTCCATTTCCCACATACTTTTCCCCAGAAGATGACGACCAAGCTGATTTGGAACCACTAGTGGCGGATCTTGGTGGTACAGACCCGTTTATGGCTGCTGATTAGTTGTAGGCAACCTAGCTGCGGACTAAGGCATTTTCATTGTCCGTTCTTTTACCTTTTTATTTTCTTTAACAAGAAGCAGTGAAGTGGTTTTGCATGGGCAGGGCTTTATTGAGAAGGAACTTATTTGTAGTAGTATTTTCACAGTTTCTCTGGCTGATGGCATTCAACTCAAGTAGTAATTTTTTGAGTTGTACTACAAAATTTAGCTGCTACTTGTTGAATAGGGCGAAATGTTGTCATGGCATGATTCAACACTTCATCCAGGGAAGTTGTACAGGCACAATCTGATTATGTTGTTGCTGGATGACTAGAGCTAATAAAAGAAATGTGAATGGAGAGTTATAAACGACAATAGTTTGACATTTTACTTGTTTTCCGATTCAAAGCTCTAGCTTTTTTGGTCTCAAATAAAGTGTTTTTCACATGACTTGGTTGTCCCAACGGTAATGTAGCTTTAGCCTAATCTTGTGTCCTATGTTGAATACAACAATAGCAGAAATCCAAATTCTTCAAACAAGCTTGCCAGAAAGGTTTAATTGAACAATTATGGAAGCACAAGTAAATGTTGCTCATGGCGACTGATTGGTACCTGCCACAAATAACCCATTGAATTTTTTCAACACTGTAATTTGAAGTGTACAGAGTTATTTTCAAACCAATGAATCGTACATCGAAGTGATATTGAGAAAATTTATAAGCGTCGAGGGGTCCATAGGAAAGCTTCTTCAACCAATTAGGAACTATAAAGATCAAGACACCTATCACATAAAATGTTGTTAAACTAATAGTAATTTCCTCCATTGGTTAAAAATAGACTTCCAATCACCAGCCCATCTCTATTTCCTTTCTTAATTCATTATTAATGGGAAAATGACAGTTTGCGAAGTCCATAAGAAACCATCTTCTAAGCCGTGACTGATGGCAGATATGAACCCCACAAGAGAAATCCTCACTTGTGCAGGTATGAAAAGTCTGATCAAACTTATGGACTTGTGGTCTATTCTTAAAAAGAACAGTCTTAATTAGTTCACGGGTCCTTTGTTTCTTTTGTCACTCTCAACTTCATCTACCATCCAATTCCAATCAAACCAACTCTTATGAAAACGTCAAGTCCTTAAAATTTGGCAAACTCCAACATCTTGGTTTTCCTTTAAAACGCTCCATCTTCAACAATCATACACATATACTGAAAGACCATGGACTGGTTTTCATGGCTCTCTAAAACTAGCCTTGACCCTTCTCTTGTTTATGACTATGCTCTTGTTTTTGCTCACAATGAACTTGATCAAGATGATATAGAATATTTCAACCACGAATTTCTCCAAAGTATGGGCATTTCAATAGCCAAACATAGGCTAGAAATCCTCAAGCTAGCTAGGAAGGAAAAGAGCAGAAGCTCAAGAATCCATATCTTATGGTTTATTTTAGCAATCAAGCAAGCAAAGCAACAACTTGCTAAGTGCTTGAGTACGTGGACTCATCGACCAGATTCAAGTTCCCTGCTGCCCCTGAGAAATTACAGTTCAAGATGGAAAGCATCTATGCTGAAGAGGAATAACAGATTAACTGCAGCTAAACAAGAAAGACCAGTAATGCAGAGTACTAATGCTACTCCTAATCAAGGAAGGTTAATGATGCTTACAAATGGGAGTCCCAATCTCATGATAGATTCTTCTGATGCTTGGATTAGCAGTTCTTCAAGCTCTCCAGTTGAGGGTTTTCGCTATGATGAAGATATTGATGTCATTTCCAGTGAAGAGATTAAGTGGGATGCAATGTTTCAAGACTTGAAACCTACTTAGGTTCTTGGAACTCTTTATATCTACTTGAATTGAAATGATGAGAGATTTGCTAGTTAAACTATCCGCATGTTTTTCCTTCCTTTAGATACCTTCAAGTGTTCTCTGGAATTGTTGCATTATATTTTTCTGAACTAATTGCCTGTAAGCAGCAGAATGCAGTGTTTTAACTAATTTTACCCCACAACTTTCTTCATACTCCATTATGGCTATTATGGTGGCATACAAATTCTATTCAAATAGTAATTGATTTCAGAAAAGGTCATATGGTAATTAAATCTTGAGTCATAGTTTTTCCTTTTTAGCATTTAGTTAAGAATGCAAAATTTTCAGCAAGTTCACTCTCGCAATAAAATGGCAAATGCCCCCTTCCTCCCTACCTATTGGGCTGCTCTGTCTCCTCTCCCTCATTACTCTTATGATAACAGTGGTGTCCGACCAGCTGCCTACCAAAGCTTAGGTGGACGGAAAAAAAATTCACCTAGCGTTCAAGAGAGTGGAAGAACAAGCAGGGTGGAGGAAGGGGATTCGCCACCTTATTTGATTACAAGTTGTTAGCACTGTTAAGCAGCTCATACTAAGGATAAAAAGCTAATACTATTTGGAATCAGCCAATAAGATTTACTTAATGAACAATAGCAATTTGCAGGCAGTTCAATGCTCTATTTATTTCCTGATATAGAAGCCTCAAGCTGTCCCCAAAAATTATTACGAAATCAACACTAGTACATCTTACCGAGACATCAACTTTTGGTTTCATCCAGAGGAACATGACGGAAGCCACATTCATTGAGAGAACACTTCCACTTATATTTTCAGTTGAGGATAGCGTTTCCTTAACAGTAGGAAAATGCTATATGTCTCTTTAAAACAGGTAAAACTCTAGTTATAACTTATATATATAGATGCAAAAAGTGATAATACCAATCAGTGATCAGAATCCTGGGCCACACGGAAAGAACCTGCAGCATACAACATCTGGTAAACTGGTCTAATTCTGATGGTCAAGATCATGCTCAAGAATGCGCCAAAGGCACAAACTCCTGCTAAAACCAGGAACGTGAGTCTAAAGCAACTTGCGCCCAGACAGTGCGGTCCTTGTTGCTTTCCTGCCTCTGTGTCATACACATAACCAGCCAGTAGACCAGAAAACAGGAGCGCTCCGATAGGGTTGCCGAGCTGCATGAAGTTGAATATTATGCCAAAATGTTTCAAGCCAAAAAGCTCGGAGGCAGTTGGAATCATCACACCAAACTGAACGCCGAAGCAAATCCCTAGCAATGCAGTCGCAGCATAGAGAGTACCACTCAGAGCTGAAGCATACAGAAGGAATGTTACAATCATGATGATTTGTGTTACCATCATCCAAAATGTCCTTGGAATTGTTTTTGACCTGCAATAGACATGATCCAAGTGTTAATTGTTGGTCACAATCAAACTAGACAGTAACATCAGTTCAAGTCACTCTTGAAGTTAGTACTGAACGATTAATTAAAGCAATCCATTATCAATCATGAGAATGAGGAGCTAGCAACCATGAGAATGAGGAGCTAGCAACCATGAAGATGGATATATTTAAAGATAGTAATACTATCATTTAAGAAACGTCAAAAAAATGAAAGCACTTTATTCCCTAGCCCCCAGCCAAGTCAGCAAGAGAGAGAACTTCAGCACACTAGCCACCTTCCTTCTTAAGAAATAAAGAAAATAGGTGGAGGAAGCAGATTATTACCTCACGAAGTGTTCAGAAACAACACCTGCCCCAAGACGGCCCAAGAAATTGCTGAAGCTGAACAAACTCAGCAATATCGTTGTGTCATTTACACCAAGTGCAACTCCAATCTGTGCTAAATTATTTAGAACAGTTACACCAGACCCAACACCGAGGAAGTATACTACCCACAGAAGCCAGAAGTCAGCTTTAACAACAGCTTCACGAAACTTGAAGTCTTCCCCTCTTCTAGGTTTCCTTTTCTTCTTCACTGCACCCTCGCCCTCGGCCAGCAGCAAGTCTACCTCAGAAACATCTTCACCTTCATGAAAGCTCCCAAGGTCTGCTTCTGATGAAATTGGAGTTAATAAGGATGTCGTTTGGCTGGAACTGACTTCTTCAGTCAAATTGTCTGAGGAACCATCTAAGTTTCCAGATCTCTTATGACGAGATGGAAACAGTGTCATCTTCAAGGGAATTGCTAGAGGAGACATCAAGAAAATAACCATTACTCCAGCAAGTATATAGGAGATGGGACTACTTAAAGATAGCGTGTTCTTCAAAATTGTTGTAGTGAGAAGATAAACGGCAAGCAAGAGACTTGCTGCTTGTGTGAAAAGAAAATGGACATGCTCTGAGGAATCCTCGCCGGAAGCTGGTGTGCAAGCCCTGATAAAGTACATCTTGGCCAAACAGATGATGGGAATCCCCAATGCTAGAAACAGCAGTAACTCCGAAGCTGAATTGTTAAGAACCATTGCGAAGATCTCTGTGAAAACTGCACCACTCAAGCCAACATAACCTTTCAGTATTCCAGCAACAGTGCCTCTACTGAGAGGGAAGTTCCTCATATTGGTGACAAGTACTGCTGTGCCCATCCATGCACTGCTGTTTGTAGCAATCACCAGTGCAAGCCAAAGCTGCCATTCAATCGCGGAGATGTGTCAATGGAAGTCATAACCCTTTTTTCTTTTTTGGTGGAAAAAAGTAAATGAATTTAATAGAAATGATGCTATGACATTGCTTTCGAACACGAAGAGCATCTCTCTCTCTCTCTCTCTCACATAACACATAGATGCATTGAGCAAACAAGGATTAAATTGATATATAAACTGATTACAAACTCATATACTTCTTCCTCAACTTCCAGATTGGAAGTACCAGGCAGAGAGAAATACATCAATCAGCAACTCTTGATATTCAACCTCGCAACACTTGACATGACTGAAGTCATTTATGGAAGGTAAGCAAGTCACTAAAGAATAAAGAATAAAGCTTGAAGAAAAAAATCACACCGATGTCAACGTCATTATACAAACAACATAAGATGCTTGTAGTACATAGAGCCTGAACACTTGAAAGCATAGCTTGAGAAATTTAAAGGTTTTGAAGGAAAGGCTAAATAGGTGAGGTGACAAAAGGGTGCAGTACTCTAAGTAGGTGCAACAATGACAGCTTACAGAAGAAAAGAGAAGTACAACTTAGTCAGATTGATATGGCTAAGAAAAGAAAAATAAGGGGATAGCAAGGGTCTTTTAGATACAGTAAAAAGCATAGGAGAGTTAGCACTTAAGAATACAGTCAGATATATTTTCAAATACATTACTGTATATGCTTTATTCTTTATCCACCGTTGCATCTAATTCTTGCACAAAATATTGCTAAGTATGTGATATAAATGTTCAAAGAAAGGTCAGAAGTGGCTAATATCCAATGTTTCACTTCATAATTCCACTCTTGTGCCAGAAACAGAAAGATTCAACTGATAGAGTTAGCTGGATAACTAGAGCAGAAGGAAGGCAGGGGGGAACAAGTAGGAAGCTTTCCAAGAAGGTTAGGACAAGAACTGTTATATCCATTGCAGCATTTGATCAGAAAGAGGTAAGAGCAAATAAAGTGACAAACCAGAAAACAAAATTAACAATTCAATAGGTGTTACTTTTTCTTTAAACAACTTCTAAGGCCATGCTGACCTTGTATGATGAATAAATGCAATGCACACTGTAAAGGTACAATCAGCTAATATCAAGAAAAAAGTAATCTCCGGCAAGAAATGAGTCTTTAGAAAGTTCAGAACTTTCACATATCCTGCATGTTCAATCTCTGCATTGGAAGAATTCAAGTCATAAGCATTTACTCAGGTAACAACCCGTCACAACCAAAGCCACGTGCTTTTGGGGTTTAAAGCTACAATACGATAATCCAAAGACGGATTTGACAATAGAAACCAATGTTCGAGGAAGTGAATTTGTGTCTAATCCAATGATGCAATCGAATCTCTTAGCGGCCAATCCCATAACTTAAAACTAGATACAAGGAAGAACACCATAAATTGATCAAACTATCTCCAGTGTCAGCATTCAACTTCATAATGCATTCACAAATACAATAACTCAGAATTTCTACATTAGACTAGTAGTTCACAATTCCACAGCTAAATAAACAACTTTGCTATAAAATAGATATCTGAGAGAAAGCTAGAGAAATCAAGAACTCACAACCCAATAAGGTAAAGAGAGCAGAGTCTGGCTAACTGCAAGCCAAAGAACGCCATAGCCAAAGAAAGAAAGGCAAACACCAACAAGCAAAATAACCCAAGGTGGGAACTTGTTGCAAGCTATCCCTGGAAGAATGCCAACGTTCTCCCCAATATCATTAGCAACTCCGATAATAGTCAACTGCTGCTGACTAAAACCCAACACTGATTTCAAAGCAGAGGAATAGAGTGGGAAAGTATAAGCGTTACCAGCAGCTACTTGTACCCAAACAGCAGCAGCAAGTCCTACCCATGGTGGTCTGCTCCCTTCTTTTAGGACAGCCATTCTAAAGAATTTGGAAGCAAAGATTCAAAAGATCTCAACTTGTTAGAGGCGATGTTGTCATTATTGTAAGACCAACTTGAAATGATTTGCTTGAAAATAATAGCTGTCTGCAAAAGTGGTTTTGAGAAGTGCCAAGCTTATTTTCAGAGTTAGTTTTTTTTCTTCTCAAAAGTGTTTTTGAGAATGTACTTTTTTTTTTCTTTTTCTCAAAAAAGTATTTTTTATTTTTGTGTTTGATTAATTAATTTGTAAAGTACTTTTAAGTAACAATTAATATTTGATCAAACCTTTAAAAACTATTTATTTTACTCAAAAATATTTTAAAAAAAAGTCTTTTCTAAGAAAAATTATTTTTTGTGCTTAAACTGCTTTTGCTACTCTTTGAAGCAATTACTTTTTTTTATAAAATTTTGGTCAAAACAAGTCAACTTAAAAAAAAAAAAAGGAAATTGGAAATGGGAAACGTAGACAAATTGGACATCAAAAACTATTGGAGCTACGAGTCATATAAACAGGCAACGAGGTGGTCCAGAAGTGGTACCTTTTACTGAAGTTTGATGGGACAGACTTTAATCAAACGCCCCCACCTTTGATTCTGGTTAATTTCTGAAGACGCGCGTTAAAATATTTTAATGGGAAAACATTCAAGAAGTGGCCCAACACACTCCATAATCTTCGGGGAGGATAGTTTGTAACGTTACTCGGATAGAGAGACTATTTTCGATAGACCCTCGACTTCCTTCTTTCAAGAACTTTTCACCTTGTTTTTGGGGTGACTCGAACTCACAATCTCTTGATTGGAAGTGGATGGTGCTCACCACTAGAGCAAGAGCAACCCACTATTATCCCACAATCTCAAATTCAAATCCATGTATTAGCTCAATCGGTAAAAGGTCCAAATATACCTCTGTACTTTCGAAAATGGTCTAAGAATACCCCTCGTTATACTATTGGGTTATCTATACCCATGCAGTCATACTTTGGATTCAAATATACCCCTCATTTAAACGGAGGGACACGTGTCATCGTCTTGTTGGCTAATTCTAAATATCTCCTAATTAATTAAAAAACCTCATTATTTGGTACCCAAAAAGCAATTTTATAAAGCAATTTTTTTTTTTTGTTGCAAAAACTGAAAAAAAACTGATATTTTTTTTAACTAAAAACTGAAAAAAAATAAAAATATTTTTTTTCCAGTTTTTACAAAAAAAGCTGCTTTAAAAAAACTGGAAAATATTTTCTAAAACAATGTTTTGTAAAAACCGAAATAAAAACTAAAAAATAATTTTCTAAAGCAATTAAAAACTGAAAAAAACTGATTTTTTTTAAATAAAAACTGAAAAAAAGAAAATATTTGTTTTTTTAGTTTTAACAAAAAATATTGCTTTAGAAAATTATTTTTCATTTTTTTTAGTTTTTATAAAAAATAATTGCTTTAGAAATTATTTTTCAGTTTTTTTAAAAGCAATATTTTTCTAAAAACTGGAAAAAAATATTTTCTATTTTTTCAGTTTTTAGTAAAAAAAAATTTATTGTAAAAACTGGAAAAAAAAATATTTTTGTTTTTTCCCCTAGTTTTTAGTAAAAATAATTTTATTTTTTCCAGTTTTTACAAAAATAATTACTTTAGAAAATTACTTTTCGGGTACCAAATAATGAGTCTTTTTAATTTATTAGGAGATATTTAGAATTGGCCAACATGACGATGACACGTGTCCCTCCATTTAAACGAGGGGTATATTTTAACTCAAAGTATGACTGTAGGGGTATAGATAACCCAATAGTATAACGAGGGATATTCTTAGACCATTTTCGAAAGTACATGGGTATATTTGGACATTTGCCGTAGTTCAATTGTGATGTGATATATAGCCTGTTTGGCCAAGTTGGAGAAATCAGCTTATTTTGAGAAGTGCTTTTGAAAAAAGTACTTTTGAACAGAAACAGTTTGTGTTTGGCTAATCACTCTGAAAAGCACTTTTGAACAATAATTTGTATTTGGCCAAGCTTTTCAGAAAGTGATTTTAAGTATCAAATTACGAATAAAGACATGAATAGATTTACTTAATAGTTAATATTATAAGTAAATAAATAATCTTAAAAAATTATTATTACAGACAATAATTAAATATTTTCATTTTATTTAAGTAAAATATGAAAATAAAATTTTAAAGTACTTAATTGTCTTAATATAAGTTAAATATATTAAAATTCATTCAACAAATATAAAAGTATTCACCCCTAAAGTCACTATATATTAGAAAGCTATCCTAAAAATAATAAGAAATACTTATACATTAATATCCTAAGTATTAGGTTTAACGACTATTTTGGTATATACTATATTTTGATAAGGGTTTTTTTGGTAAGAAAAAAAGTCAAAACTGCTTCTGCTTCTACTTTTGGGAAGAAACTATTTTTTTCTGCTTCTTAGAAACTACTTCTACTTCTTACCAAAAATACTTTTCCCCCCAAAAGCTTGGCCAAACACCTCAAGTTAGAGAAAAAAGTGCTTTTGAGAAAGAAAGAAAAAACACTTTTGGCCTCTGGAGAAACTTGGCTAAACAGGCTAATAGACTCAACAACAACGACAATTCCACGAGTGGATCTGGAAAGAATAGTGTGGACCTTACTCCTACCTTCAGGATTGAGAAACTGTTTTCGATAAATACTTGACTCAAGAAAAAAAAAATAGAAACAACAAGCAATGATGTGATATAGACTCCAATGTTATTTTTGTAACTTCCTGTGTGCTTCACTACTTCATTTACAATATCTTCCATGATCAACTTGGTACAAATTATCCAAATTGCTAAGCTTGGCAAATCCAACCTTATCGTTTGGTTAGATTGTTTTTACTTATTACTGTATCCAACTTCCAAATCTTATTTCCTGGTTGTGATTTTCTTTCCCATAAAATGCTTCAAATACATTTAGTTTTAGATGTTGTATCTGGCCCTTACCAAACTAACCAAAGTGATCCTTTTTAAAGTACAAGTGTACAACATACGTTGGCAATATGGCAAGGGGTCAAATATACTCTTATACTATGAGAAAATGTTTAAATATACTTTTTGTAATACTTTGGAATGAAATATCTCTGTCGTAATACTATTGGTTCAAATATACCCGTCTTCTGTTAAGTTTGTCCATCTTAGTTTGTCCAAGATGGACATTCAATCCTACGTGGCACTAATATTTGATGAGGTAGATGTCACATGATATGCCACCTCAGCACCCCTATTCCATATATAAAAGACTAAAATTTGAAATACAATATTTTTCATCGTAGCGGTAATGGTGGCAATATTAGTGGAGGGGAAGAAAATTTTAGTGGTAGAAAAAAATAGAAAGGAGAGGTAAAATGTGGTAGGGGCGCTGAGGTGGCAAGCCATGTGACATCCACCTCATCAAATGTGAGTGTCACGTAAAATTGAATGTCCACTTTATACAATCTTAACGGAAAAAAAAAGTATATTTGAATTAAAAGTATAATGATGGGGATATATTTAGACTCAAATATAACGATGGGTACATATAAACTTTTTTCTGAGAGTGTAGGGATATATTTGGCTCTTTTCCGCGGGCAATATGTTTCAGCCCATATTTTTCAGAATTTTGCTTACTCTCACCTCCTTTCTCAAGGTTAAAATTGCAAGTGCAACGACCATTATCTAACTAGACGCTTTACCTACCAGTCTACCACAAATGCATCAGATTAGGATAGTCAAAGTAAAGCTTTATTGCTTTAATAATAAAGCGAACAGTCTTTCTCCAATTAATGTTGATACTATATTAGTTATTCTTGTTACTCAAAGGATCAGTTTAGTCACTTTGATATTACAAGGATTTAATGGACCAATTGGTCAATCACTCTTTTTCTGCTTGCTATCAAAGAATTCACATGCAATATTTTCTTTTCTTTTTTACTTAACCAATCATTACTCACTTAACCAATCAACTATGCTTCTACTCAAAGATAATTCAGGTTGGTTCCGTGCCCATATACATATCATTCAGCTCTACTCGAACCCATTTCGGAATACATCTAAACAAATACATGCCCATATTCTTTGCTAATCGTCAATTTACCACAAATTTATTATGCAAAACTCGCACAAGATTGTTCACTTCTCAATTACTAAATGATTTAACTATTTGACCCAATGATAGTAGCACGGTCCCGCTGGTTAATTATTGATCCAATTATTTGTCCTTCTTACTGTTGTATATGGGCTGAAGCCCAAATTAAACCCTTTTGCCACTCATCCACAAATTAATGTAGGCAGCCCAATGCAAATCTGAATATGGGTCCATTTTGCCCCACCGCTATGAAATACGAGTATGTATTTTTTTTATTTTTTTTTGGGTAGAGTAGTTGAGCAATTATTTAATATTTTGAACTATGAAAGAATCATTCATTCTGATAATGAATGTAAATAAATAAAAGATCTGTTGAGTTGATCCCTAATCTCCTCACAAGCTGTAGTCTCACGTTTGGGTTATGCAAGAAAATTCCTTTTGCCACCCATGCAGAAGATGCTAGTAATGAGTTTTGTAATTCTAAATTGTCCCGTTTAGCAGACGACAATTTGATTAATTAACGAATAGTATAATTCCTCACAAAATATCTAACTTATGAGATGCGAATATTCAACTAACCAGGAACAATGTATGAAACTAAGCCAAGCAATTCTTGTACCATCTCCATCAAACACGGCTGATCATCCACGTGCTTGCTCAAAAACCAATTTTAATTATTTTATTATAATCTCAATGTCACTGACTTGCCATGAAAAATATCTTGTTAAAAGCTAGCATTTGGAATGGCAGTTGTAATAGTCATTTATCTCTTTAATTAAACTTGACAACACAGCCTCGGTGTAATCAAAATAAGAGAAGAGCCCAACTCACCCACATGATGTTTCAGGGCATCTTTCGACAAAACGTCTACGAGCTTTGAAATTCTGGGCTAAAACCTTGTACATAACTATATATAAAACTTATCCTAACGGTGTATATAGAATATTGTTGTATTAATTGGTAACAAATAGACCAAAAAAATAAAAACAAGGGTGCACAAGAAAAATTGACCAAGAGGGATCTCCCTGTAAGGGATAAATTAAGATTGACCAAAAGGGGTCCCCCGCTTAGGAATAAATTGAATTTAAAGCAATTTTACTTTTAACCACATCACACCGGCTATAATGTATGTCAGAGTAAGGAAATACCCGTCCTTTTCTCCACTGAGTTAGTTTTCTCTTTCTCTTTTTGGCAACCCAGAGAACAGCTGAAATTCTTAAATGGGAAATTTTTGTATTTCATTACCTTCGTGTGGCCTTTTTTTCTTGTTGTGGGGGGTTGAATTGGCTGATTGATTATCTCAACTGACAGTAAAAGTAAATTAATAATGTTTTTAGTTATTACTGTCCAAATGTTAAAAAATTTCAATTGATTATCTCAACTGATAGTAAAAGTAAAGATTTTACTTTTTACTGTCCAAATGTTAAAATTTTCAATTTTATAGTCCGTATGTGTACTTGGATTTGAGTCATTGATCAATTCGCCAAGAAGTCACTGTCATGATCCGCAGGCCAGATTCCAAAATAAAATTTCAACCTGTAAAAGAACGCCATGAAATATAGTATGTTAGCATCAATCGTTGTTGATTGGCACATTAAATAAGGCACCAAAAAATGAACTAACAACCAACCAACAAAAATAAAAAATAAAAATCACCTCCAAACAGGTAAACCAAATGCCATCAAATCTAAGCAGTTTCACGGGATATAAATTCCTAACTGAAAGTACCACCCACTGAAACAAATGCAACCAAACCAATCATAATTTGCTCAAACGACGAAAAGAAACTCAGATTAATTTTGATGTAGCTTCAGTTAATTTTGAAACTTGATGTTTAAAATAAAACTATTACTTCTTAAGATTAAACTGTGATATTTAAGAGCATGTTATAGATTAAACTGTGATATATCGAGAGCTGTATATAACGTGCTGCACTATCTTCTGGTCTATTCTCTAGTTTAAAAATAAAAGAATACAAAATTTTGGGGTTGGGATAGTGGGGATGGGTTTAAAGGGCCCGGGTTTTTGCCTGAAAATACAAAAAAGTGACAAGGCCTTCCCCGAGTCATCCCGTGCTGACTCAGTGAGCTGATCCAACCCGTAACTGGAAATCGCTAACGCCGGAACTGTACATCAAAACGATTCACAACACCCTCAGAAATCTTCGGCTTTGGACATGACGGAGAGCCGGCTAGGCCGCGGCTGAAAATCATCTCTCCGCCTGAGATGATGAGACGACGGGCGAATCAAAGCGGCAAGCGCTCTCTTTACCAGTTCACCTTCCACAGTTCCAATTCGGACCAGCGAGTTCGTCATGGCCGATCTCCGCATGTTCAGGTGATGACTCGATCGGTACGACGACGAATTGGAATGACCTCGATTCTGGTTCATGTTCTTGTGAAGACTGCAACGGAATGAGCCTGGATGCGTTGTCGGCGAACACATGCATGTTTTCTTCTGATTTGACTGCAAAGGCCTGCTATTCTGCTTCTGTTGATGAGGATAAACTGAAATCGAACGGCTGGTAGAGGCAGAAAACCGTACATTCGGCGATGGGGAAACGGATCTACGAAGATTGACACGGGTCGGGGAAGTGGATCGGGTCAGGTAATCGGAGTCTCTGGTTGAAAAACTTGAGAAACTAGGTGAGGTCGAAGACGACATGGAGTAGGAGCAGAACCGACCCGACGGTGAAGTGGATCGTTGAAAGTGGTGGTGAAAACTTGAACCATGAGGTTTGCTTCTAGAAGACGAAGCCTCCATTGTTGTTGTAGATTTACAAAGTAAAAAAGGAATTTTAATAGGAAAAAGAAAAAAGGAATTTTAATTTTCTGAATTTAGAAGAAATACCTTGCTAGTGCCGTTTTGCTCTCTAATTCGGCAAACCTAAGAATAACAAAGGCGACGTTTATATAGGAGAATGAAAGGGATGGCAATATGGTGATTTGTTGGGATTCTAGGGGATACTGAGGTCAACTGGCCGCAGGGTGAATATATTGGTGTGGGGGCTAGGGTTTTCCAATGGGTCAAACGGTAAAACACCTAAAAGCTGTGGGCTCAATGCTCGTGAGTATCCACGCTACCGAACAGCAGTGGAGATGACGCGCTATTAGTAGTGGTGTTAAGGCGTATCTTCTAGTGCACGTTACTATAGTTCGAGGTGGGGCTTTTAGGACCCGACGAGAAGAGCTGGGCGCCGAATCTGGGGCCATATGTCAGTAGGATTGAAAATCTCTATGACACGTACCCTAGGTCTTTGTTTGCTGTCCCCAAATCAACGAGGAGTCCGGAATCTAAATGTGATCTTTTTAGGCTCCAATGATCGAAATGAGTGAAAAAAATATTGTGACCAAACTATAAAAGGGCGTTATATATGAAGTTGATTAGACTGCCAAGTATAACGCCTTTATAAACAGCGCTATACATATTTTGTGGGCCCACCAATATCTCTTATTTGCTTAACTAACATAACAATAATTCAAATAAAAGCGCGATATACATCAAAAAATTCGACCCCCCGGATTGGGCATTGCCTTATTTAAAGGCGTTAAGGATTTTGCAAAAATCCATTCAGAAATATTCTCAACTCCTGTTAAATTTTTCTTCTTGTTAAATTCTCAAGCATTTTGTCATAATGTCTGAAGAGCGAAAAGTAAGTGTTTCATTATATTGGGAGGTGAGGTTGTGGTGGCGAATAACTCAGTGAGCTACAGTTTATCTCCATAGTGTCATGTTAAGTTGCCACTTACAATGGAGTACGATAGACTAGTATCGTTGTTGTGTAATAAAATGAGTGTGAGCAAACATTCGGTGAACCTTAAAGTAACCGGAAAATATCCATATTCTGTCACTCCGCAAGGGTTTGCTTGTTACGTTGAGTTTAACATCGAGGATGATGAAACTTTGAGTGATATTTTGAGGACTCCGGATGAATACCGAGAATTTCTTTTGATAAAAATGTTAGAAATGCACGTGAAAGTTGAAGACGTTCACAATAATGAGGTTGCGCAAAGCAGGGATAACCCTCAGTCATCGGGTGGTTATTCTGGAGCAGTTTTTGCCAAACAGGTTCCGGCTGAAAGAGTTTGGCCTGATTTAAACTTATCTCCACGGGCGAATGAGGAGCTAGGAAATAATTTCTCTCCTACTTTACATAATCCACAAGACGAGTGGTAAACTTTAATTTTCCTTTGTGTTACGATGTTTATTTTTGTTGTATTAAATTTGTATTAACACTCATATATTCCACAGGGGGCACCGACCATATATGAATTTTACAAGTTATGAACCCACGCCCAGTTGGAATATGCGTAGTTCTGGTGTGTTGGATCATGGTGGTCCATCCGGGAGTCATCACCAACAGGATAATGTCCATCATGGGATGTCAATACATTACGACTTGAAAGTGAAGTGATATAGCTATATGTAAAGTGTTTGACAATTTGAGTAGCTCATTATTTTGTTGTTTGTGCAGTGAAAACAAGCAAGTTGAACCTCCTGTCCTGACTCAATTGTCCGAAGACGACATATTTAATCGGAATTTAGCAGATGCACAGAGTCAGGAAGAGAACAGTGATTATGACAACAATATCGATGAGTCCGGAGATGACACACCCTTCCCTGATGAGGGTGGTGATGAGGAGGAAGAGAATGATGGACCTGATTTGATGAGGGAGCATGCTCCACCCCCCGTTAGACTAAGAGTGTATGAGTCCCAGGTGTCGTTTCATTCAAGGGAGATTCCCTACCTTTATCATTTTTCAAGTATGCCAGATGTGGATGCCCTCACAAGGGATACTGACGAAATTCGGATAGCAATGTGGGATAAGTCTAGACCAACGGTGCTGGCAAAGGGCATGTTTTTTCCTGATAAAACGCGCCTAAGCAGGGCGGCGAAAATGTACAGCGTACAAGAGTGTCGTGAGATGACGGTATGGGAGTCAACTTCGGATGTATACAAGGTTGTTTGTCGTAGATGGTTTACGGGTTGTCATTGGATGTTGCGTGCGAGCAAGAAGAAAACATGTATGTGGAAAGTGGGTAAATACATTGGCACCCACACTTGTGAAATGGACACATTCAGTGGGAATCACTTTAACTTGGATGTTGACTTGATTTTTCTTGTCCTGATTCCACACATTAAAGTGTCCATAAAGTACAAGATCAAAGAGTGCATTACATCCGTCCACCAGGAATATGATTGTACCATTACCAAAAGAAAGGCATTTTTTCGGGCACAAACGTGCATTTGAAATTGTTTATGGTAACTGGGATAAGTCATTTTCACCTCTACCCAAGTACATGCCCGCATTGCAACACTTTAACCCCGGGACCATTGTTGAATGGAAACTTGAGTGGAGTCTGGGAATACCAGAATATATATATTCAAATACATGTTCTGGGCATTTAAACCAACAATTGATGATTTTCTGCATTGCCGGTCGGTAATATCCATAGACGGCACTCATGTCTATGGAAAGTATGATATTAAGTTGTTGATCACTGTTGCAGTAGAAGGCACAGCCCAACAAGAATTTGCATGATTTAATGTGGATGGCTGCAACAGATCACCAAGAGCATAAATTCCGGAGGCACATGGAATCTATCAGGTAGGAAGACGAGGCAGCCTATCGTTGGTTGATGCGACATAAGCCTGAAAAGTGGACTTTGCATGTGGATGGTGGCAGAACATGGGAAATTCTGACTACAAATGTGTCAGAGTCTTTCAATAGGTTATTGAAGTCTGCATGAGGATTGCCTGTCACTACCATGGTGCGAATGTCATTCAAGCAGATGGCGGTGAGGTTTATTGAAAGGGCTGCAACTGCAACGTCATTGATGGAAAGGGGTGTTGAATTTATGCCACAATCAATGAAAAGGTTTGAGAAATACATGCGGCGAGCACATTGGCATTCATTTTTACAGTATGATCACGACCAAAATATTTTTGAAGTTCGCACCGCTATCCATCAAAACCGGGGCAATAGTGTATACACCATAAATGAATCTAGAAGGATATGCTCTTGTGGGAAATGGTCCATCTACCACATGTCGTACTCACATGCCATCAAGTGCTTTCAACATACAGGTTTAGGGCCAACCAACTACGTTGATAAATAATATAGTGTTGTTGCATACTTAAACACCTATAGTGGGCAGTTGCAGCCAGTGGGTGCTGAGCATTATTGGCCGCCGAAACCATTTAAAATGGTGTGTAACAAAGAGTTTTTGCGTCAGCGACAGGTGCAAAAAAGAACGCGTATACGGAACCAAATGGATGTTGGTGATACCGTTTATGCGTGCAAATGTGGTATATGCTTGCAAATAGGACACGATACGTCAAAAATATCCTTCAGCTGGTTACAAGTTCGAATCAATTTTAATGGCTTGGATAGTTTAAATGATCTATGTATACGGTTAAAATCGGGCCCACCCGATTTTACTATTTGACTGAGATCAGGAGAGTACATCGAAGGAGGGCCTCATAACGGAACAGACTAAATCACGAGCATAAGGTACCGAGTTCAAAATCGGGTTACCTGTCGAGATCGAAGCTAGTAGCGATCGAAGCCAAATGAGACAGATATCAAGCAAGATCGAAGATAGCACAATAATAGAAAGGCGAGATATCCATGACTGGTCGAGGATCATGGCGTAAATCTCGAAACGGATCAAATCCGAAACGGTTAATTAGCTAATCACGAGATTTTCTTCTGTAATTAGAATTATACCATAAGTAGAATTCCTCTACTATTTAAAGGGGGGTTCTAATCATTTGTAAGACACATTGTTCACAGATATCAAAGCAATATAATTCTCTTTCTCGTATATACTATTGTTCATCAGCTTGTTATATTTTAATTGTTCTTACATCAACCAATTCGAGGGTATCCAAGCTTGAGGGCTGAGTTCCATTCTAACACTGATTTGCTTTACTTTATAGTTCATTTCTGTTATTAATCTTCATATTTATCAATTGGTATTAAGTGAATCACGTGTCCTTAGAACCACATTATAAGTTTAATTCTTATCCAGTTTTAAGGGTAAACAGTTTGGCGCCCACCGTGGGGCCAAGGATAATAGTGATTACTTAATACTGATTCCGATAATACATATTTCTTTACAATTGTTCTCGTAAGAATCTTTGTTTTCAGGATAAACATGTCAAACTCATAAGCAGCGCCTACACATGGTGACAACGGCCTCAGATTTCATGGGAAAAATGACAATATAGCCGCCCCAGGGATCGAGGCACCTCAGGCTGACCTCGAGGGAGCACCAATTGCAAATCCCGTCGATGTCAGTTAACATGTCGCCCTAAATGCAAATTTGGGCATTGATCCCGAAGGTAGCGTATACAGGGAAGTTTGATCAGGTGGTCGAGATACGCAGGGCGGAGAAGATGGTAGAGTTAGCCTCCAATTGATATTCAAAATGTTACAGGCTCAACAAGCCGCTATAGCACAACTACAAAATCAGCACTGAATACCGAGTAGGATCGAACCAGAAGTCATCCATAGGACCGAGCCTGTGCCGGAAAGGTCGAATGCCAACGAATCAGGGACTGACCCCGCCATTATAAAAATGCTCGAGAAGCTTACTAAATGGATTGAATCGGGATAAAAGAAAATCGAGGCAAATGACAAGAAAGTATAGACATACAACTCTCGGGTTGACCGAATACCAGGGACACCGCCGATTCTAAAGGGTATGGATTCAAAGAAATTCATATAGTAGCCTTTCTCTCCAAGTGCTGCTCTGAAACCCATTCCGAAGAAATTCTGAATGCCAGAAATTCCTAAATACAATAGAACCACCGACCCTAATGAGCATGTCACTTCTTATACATGCACAATAAAAGGGAATGACTTGGAAGACGATGGGATTGAATCTGTTCTACTGAAGAAATTTGGAGAAACCTTGTCGAAAGGAGAAATGCTATGGTACCATAATTTGCCGCCTAATTCCATCGATTCCTTCGCCATGCTTGCACACATGCCTGAGCATTAAAGGTTGCGACTAGGAAGTCAGACCTCTTCAAGGTGAAACAAGAAGACAACAAAATGTTGGGGGAATTTGTATCTCGGTTCCAGATGGAACACATGGAACTACCACCGGTCACGGACGATTGGGTTGTTTAAGCCTTTACTCAAGGTTTGAATGAATGAAGTTCGGTGGCATCACAACAGCTAAAGCAGAATTTAATTGAATATCCAGTGGACACCTGGGCCGATGTACATAATCGGTACCAGTCAAAGATCAGAGTCGAGGATGATCAATTGGGGACCCTTTCCGGTTCCGTTTATCCAAACAGGCCCGTCGGCAGAACTCAAAGGGATATCGACAGAGAACCCTAGTCGAACAAAGATCGGTATCAACTATACAATGCAGATCATAAAAACAGTGGCCCAGGACGCAATCCCATCCGAAACGATCGAAGAAACGATCGAGGACAAAGCTCTCGAGGGATCATGATTAAAAGTGGCTTCGATAAATATGCGGATCCCACAGAAGCACCACGATTATCAGAATACAACTTCAGCATCGACGTATCAGGTATTGTGTCAGCCATTAAGAGAATCAAAGATATAGATAGCCAGACCCCTACAAACTGATCCATCCCAAAGCACCCCCAATCAAATATGCAAATACCATGTCACATATGGTCATAGAACCGAAGATTGTAGACAACTAAGGGAGAAGGTGGCCCGTCAATTCAACGAGGGTCACCTTCGAGAATTCTTGAGCGACCGAGCTAAAAACCCTTTCAGAGACAAAGATGCAAATAGGAAAAACAAGCAGGAAGAACCACATCACACGATTCACATGATCATTGGTGGGGTCGATATTCCACAAGGGCCTATGCTCAAACGCACTAAAGTATCAATCACCAGAGAAAAACAAACTCGAGACTATGTGCCAGAAGGCACTTTATCATTCAATGATGAGGAAGCAGAAGGGATCTCACAACTCCACAATGTTCCTTTGGTAATATCTATCCTTATGAATAAAATCCAAGTAAAACGTGTTTTAATTGATCCAGGAAGCTCGGCCAATATTATTCAATCGAGGGTCGTGGAGCAGCTCGGCCTATAAGATCAGATCGTACCCACAGCTCGGATTCTCAATGGCTTCAACACGGCGAGTGAAACAACTAAAGGTGAAATCATTCTACTAGTAAATATAGCCGGAACTATTCAATAAACAAAGTTCCATGTGATCGAGGGCAATATGAGATATAACGCACTGCTCAGAAGACCCTGGATTCACAACATGAGGGCGGTCCCCTCAACACTTCACCAAATGCTGAAGTTCCCAACACCGGATGGAGTAAAAATGGTATATGGGGAACATCATGTTGCCAAAGAGATGTTCGCGGTCGACGAAGTAATACCAGTATCGGCGCTTTCATCAACAAAGGGATCGGAGTCCAAAGAAAAATAGGAAGCTAAATAGCAACCACAGCCACCAGCCTCGACTCAGTCGGAGAAGCAAGGAACGGACGAGGACGATGACTACTGGACCCCTCGATCTTACATAATCCCCGAGGATTCCAACGCCACCAAATCAATAGTTGAAGAGCTGGAGCAAGTCATATTGATCGGGCATATACCCGATCAAAAGGTATACCTGGGTACGGGATTAACCCCCGAGCTCAGGGAAAAACTCATTAAATTTCTTATCAATAATATGGATTATTTTGCTTGGTCCCACCTAGATATGACAGGGATCCCGCCGGAGATCACTACACATCGACTGAGCTTGGACCCGAAGTTCCGCCCAGTAAAACAAAAGAGATGGCCCCAGTCCGAGGTAAAACATGCATTCATCAAGGACGAGGTAGCCAAACTTCTCAAAATAGGATCCATTCGGGAAGTAAAATATCCCGAATGGTTAGCAAACGTAGTCGTAGTCCCTAAAGAGGGAAATAAACTTAGAATGTGTGTAGACTATAAATATTTAAACAAAGCATGTCCTAAAGACACTTTTCCTCTGCCAAATATCGATCGCATGATCGATGCCACGGCCGGCCACGATATCCTTAGTTTTATCGATGCCTACTCCGTATACAATCAAATACAAATGAACCCGGAGGACCAGGAAAAGACTTTGTTCATCACTAAGTACGACACCTATTGTTATAATGTAATGCCGTTTGTGACTAAAAAAATGCTGGTGTCACTTATCAACGCTTAGTAAATCGAATAATTGAATAACAAATAGGTAAATCAATGGAGGTTTATATTGACGATATGCTAGTTAAGTCCCTACGAACAGAGGACCATTTGACACATTTGCAGGAGACCTTCGATATACTAAGGAAATACTACATAAAACTCAACCCGGAGAGATGTGCATTCGGGTCGGCTCGGGCAAGTTCCTCGGCTTTATGGTATCAAATCGGGGGATCAAAATCAACCCCGATAAGATCAAGGCAATCGAAGACATCACAGTCGTGGACAATGTTAAGGCCGTACAAATATTAATAGGGCGCATAGCCGCCCTAGGCCGATTTATCTCGAGGTCTTGAGATAGAAGTCACAGGTTCTTCTCACTGCTCAAAAAGAAGAACAATTTTGCATGGACCCCGGAATGCCAACAAGCATTGGAAGAATTAAAGCGGTACGTCTTGAGCCCGCCACTGCTTCAAACTCTGAAAGCGGACGAGCAACTCTACTTATACTTAGCAGTGTCGGAAATTGCGGTAATTGGGGTCCTAGTTTGAGAAGAGCAAGGCACACAATTTCCTGTTTACTATGTTAGTTGAACTTTAGGTGAAGCCGAGACCCGGTACCCTCACTTAGAAAAATTAGCGCTTGCTCTAAAAAGCACCTCTAGGAAATTAAAACCTTATTTTCAGTGTCACTCGATCTGTGTGGTGACTACTTATTCCCTTCGCAATATTTTGCATAAGCCGAAACTTTTGGGACGATTGGCCAAATGGGCCGTCGAGATCAATGGGTACGATATCAAGCATCGATCCAGAATGACCATCAAGTCTCAAATCTTAGCGGACTTCGTGGCCGACTTTACGCTAGTCCTCGTACTCGAGGTCGAAAAGGAACTATTATTAAAGTTGGGTACATCATCGGGGGCGTGGACCCTCTTCACAGACGACGCTTCAAACGTGAAGGGGTTCGGGCTAGGCATCATTTTGAAGCTGCCCACGGGTAATACAATTAGACAAGCTATCAAAACTTCCAAGTTAACTAACAATGAGGCCGAGTATGAGGCCATGATTACAGGTCTCGAGCTAGCTAAAGGTTTGGGAGCAGAGGTCATCGAGGCCAAATGTGACTCTCTGCTTGTGGTAAACCAAGTCAACATAACCTTCGAGGTTCGAGAAGATTGAATGCAGAGGTACTTGGACAAACTATAGGTGACTCTACATCGGTTTAAAGAATGAACCCTATAGCATGTGCCTCGAGAACAAAACAGCGAGGCCGATGCCCTTGCAAATTTTGGGTCATCAGTCGAAGACAACGAGATTAGCTCGGGGACTGTCATACAACTTTCAAGGTCAGTAATCGAATAAAGCCACATCGAAATCAACTCCACAAGTATGATCTGGGATTGGAGGAACAAATATATCGAATACCTAAAGAACGGGAAGCTTCAATCAGATCCTAAGGAATCGAGGACTCTACGTACGAAGGCCGCACGATTCGCATTGGCCGAAGATGGAACACTATATAGAAGGATGTTTGATGGACCATTGGCAATATGTTCGGGACCAGGAGATACCGACTACATCCTACGAGAAATTCACAAGGGCACCTGCGAAAATCATTCCGGTGCCGAATCATTGGTTCACAAAGTCATCAGAGCAGGATACTGTTGGGCCGATATAGAAAAGGATATAAAAGGGTTTGTTAGAAAGTGCAACAAATGTCAAAGCTATGCACCCATGATTCACCAACCCAACTCCACTCAGTCTTATCCCCATGGCCATTCATGAAATGGGGAATGGATATCGTCGGCCCTCTACCATCGGCCCTAAGTAAAGCTAAATTTATTTTATTTATGGTTGACTATTTCTCTAAGTGGGTTGAAACACATGATTTCGAGAAAATTAGAGAGAAAGAAGTCATAGACTTCATCTGGGACCACATTATATGACGATTCGGGATGACTCCCGAGATCGTATGCGACAATGGAAAGCAATTCGTCGGCATCAAAGTGACAAAGTTTCTCGAAGATCACAAAATAAAAAGGATCATGTCGACGCCATATCATCCTAGTGGGAACAGACAGACCGAATCGATAAACAAGACCATCATTCAAAATCTAAAGAAAAGATTGAACGAAGCTAAGGAAAAATGGAGAGAAATATTGCCCGAAGTCATTTGGGCGTATTGAACAACGTCAAAATCCAGTACGGGGGCAACACCGTTCTCTTTAGTATATGGCGTCGAAGCTCTGATCCCGGTTGAATTTAGGGAACCTAGCGTGAGGTATCGATATGCAACGGAACAGTCAAATCACGAGGCTATGAATGCAATCCTCAAATTGCTAGATGAAAAACAGGAAGCCGCCCTCGTTCGAATGGCCGCACAAAAATATCAGATCGAAAGTTACTACAATCAAAGAGCCAATCTTCGACACTTTAAAATCGGGGACTTGATTATGAGAAAGGTCACCCTCAATACTCGAGATCCAAACGAAGGAAAACTTGGCCCAAACTGGGAGGGACCGTATCAGGTCCTCGATATCATCGGAAAGGGATCCTATAAACTTGGCACAATGAACGGAGAACAATTACCAAATAATTGGAACATATCACTCCTCAAACGATATTACTGCTAAGGTACGACCTTCTCCATTTTCATTTATATTTTATACTAACCATTTGTAGGTGTTTAATCGAAGACACTAAAGGATTCTTCAAACACAAAGTCCTTAGTCTGAAAGCACGCGTTGCACTCTTTTTTCCTTAGACCGGTTTTTGTCCCAAATGGGTTTTTCCGGCGAGGTTTTTAACGAGGCAACCATTATTTGTGCTAACTTAGAGCAATTCAACAGTATCTGAGGCTCATTTACAATCAACCTCGAATACTGGGGGCATTACCCTCGAATAGTTACAAGGAAAATATTTCGTGTCGATAGGGTCTCGATAGGTAAAGGACCAAACAGTCAAATAAACCGTGTCCATGTAGATTACTCAAGCCCTAATGGCAAAACATGTATGCATGTATAATCTATTGAAAGAAGTATGTTTTCTTTACCAGATGTTCTATGCCTTAGAGAAATTTATACTTTAAAATTTCATACTTATGATCTATTGTGAAAACTGGCTTAAGGGCCGATCACAACTGAAGATCAAACAATTTACCCTATATTTGGGGACTACCGTCCAAAACATCGACATGATCGAATTACTAAACCTCGAAATCGTAAGACCTTAAAAAGGCAATCCTCAATTTTATAGGCCACGGCCACCCCACTCGGGGACTGACACTCCGAAGAGTTCGAAGTATAGCACGGAAACAAGCCTAAGGGGCAAATCCCAAACTAAAGGCTACGGACAAATTAACACGGTTCGGAGACGTCCGAATTCCGTTATAAAACAGGCCTTCAAATATTCTCATAAACCGGTTAAAAAAGGCAACCCTTGCCTGAATTACTAAGGGTCTTGATAATATCGACCCTCGAAAAACCCTAAGGGGTATCGAATTGTTCGAACTCCCAGACAATTTTGTGCTAAGGAATAACAAAGAAAAGGATTTCGATAACACCAATCCTCGAAAAACCTAATGGGTACAAATTAATCTCGTGCTAAGGCATGATAAATTTTTATGATTAATTTTTCAAGTCGAAAAAGGGAAAAAGTCATTCTTTTGAGTCCATATCGGCCTAATTCAAGACCCTAAGGGCCATTTTATTTTTTGAATTCGAGAAATTGTCCTTACTCAACTAAAACCTAAGGGTTACTATAATTCGAGTTCGAGCAGGTACTCACTCGATTTTAAAGACTACACTGGTCCGACTTCGGTCTAGTTGCCTAAAGTCCCAAACTTGTGAGCAAAATCTCCATAAGACATGAAGGCATGAATGAAATAGAATTTTCATGAGGCAGGAAATAGAATAAAGACAAGTCAAAGAGAAAAAAAGATCTTTTATATATACAAAGATATTTACAAGGATCGATCAGGGTCCCGCACAAAAAATCAAAAAAGAAAAAGCCTAAGATTCCTAATTTTTCTCACGGGCAGCTTCTTCTCCATCGAGGTCCTCCCCATTCTCGGACCCGCTCTTTCTACCATCATCATCATCATCATCGGAAGAGGACAGTGCTCTAGCATCAACTTCATGCTCTTTAGCCTTTATTATCTCGTTGGTAAGATCGAAACCTTGGGCATGGATCTCCTCGAGGGTTTTTCTCCGAGATTGGCATTTGGTGAGTTCAGCAATCCAATGTGCTCGAGTTTGAGTGGTCTCGGCTGCCTCTATCGCTTGGACTTGAACGGCTTCACCATCGGCCCGGTATACGGACACGATCGCCATTGCCTCAGCCTTTGCCTTTTCGGCTTCAGATTTGGCCTTTGCAAGTTCGGAAGCCAACTGAGCCTCGAGCTCCTCTATTTTCTTTGCTTGAGCTGAGCTCTTCTCTTTTATGCCTCGAAGCTGACTTTCAACCGGTGACAATTGGGCTCGAGCAGCCTCTTTTTCAGCATCAAAGCGGTCTCTACTTTCTTTCCACCCCAAGGTCTTCGCCTTTATCATGTTGACCTCCTCGCAGAACTGCTCGATCCTCTTGACCTTTTGCTCTAGCTGTGAGATTGAAATGTTAGCCACCGTTCCCGAATCGAGCCCATGTGCTTTTAAGATTTTCATTACCTGCTCGATCAGGTCGGTCTGATCTTGGGGAGCCTTGGTCAAGTCGGCTCGGAGGTCCTTGATCTCCTCTTCATTTTGCCCATTGAGAAGTTTAAGGGCATTTCTCTCCTCCGTGAGCCCTCGGAGGTCGGCCTCACATCGGCTCAGCTCTAAATTGAAAATTTGAAAACGCCTCCTGATGGAGTGCCAAAGCCTATACGGAAAAAAGAAAGGAAATTAGAAAGAAGAAATAAACTAAGTATGATATCGACAAAGGGAGTTGAGACTCACCCGATTCAAGGCCTGTTGAGCCTCATCGAGGAGACTCGATGCTTCATTCAGGTCGGTAGCATTCTCGACCCCGATAAAGTAACCACAAAAAGGGTCCTCCTCTCCATGGGCCCCGTCTATTTCGGGAGTCCTCATAACTTGGGCCTCCCGAATTGCCTCCTCGGAAAACGCATGGAGAATTGGCGAGTCTCCAATATCTATTGCCCCAAGTGATCCACTTGGGTCGTTCTCCTCGCTGCGAAGGGCCTCGGAGCCGGCCCCTTCAGACATACCTGCCTTTTGCTCATCTCGGCGAGAGGCATCTTCGATTTTCGACGACTCAGGGACTTTGCCCGAGTGCTTTTCGAAGACCCCCTCGGCTCGCGGCGGAATCTCGTCAACCACCATCGACTCAGCGGCCTTTGGGGCCTCAATGGTTATCTTCACTCGGGCCACCAGTTCCGAGCCATCGTCTTCATCTTCTTCTTCTCTATCCCTTAGCCGTTGAATCACATACGCAAGCAGGGCAACAATGTCTTTCTTCAGCTTACGGACCAGATTCTTCTTAGGCTTTGGATCCTCGAAGGTTGAGGTCATTTTCCTCTTTTTATCCTTCGACAGCTTCGGAACCGGGGTCGAAGTCTCCTCCTCACCATACGGGGGCCTCATGACTGCATCCTTGCCCAGGCTTGTACACGAGAAAATTGAATAAGTAGAAGAAGGGCATCTTAATCAAATCATCAAATACACAAAAAATGGGCTTACCATGATTCTTGGGCTCCCATTGTAACGACTCGACTTGTCGTTTTATGAATTAATACCCCGCTTAGTGACTTAAGGTCTCAAAAATCTTCACAATATATATTATGACCCACGGGTGTGGTCGAGTTTAATTTTCGAAAGATTCAGAATTTAATTAAAAGAATAATTCTTATTAGACGCTTAAATAAAAAGAGTTGATCGGAGAGTTGACTTTTGAGCAAACGACCCCGGAATGGAATTTTGATAATGGCAATAGCTTCGTATGATGATTTCAGACTTGGGCGTATATTCATATTTGGATTTGGAAGTCCGTAGGACAATTCGACGCATTTTGGCAAAACAAATGGAAAATAGAGGATTTTGGAAAGTCCGACCGAAGGTTGAATTTTTGATAACGAGGATTTCAATTCCGGAAATTTGAATAGCTTCGTTATATCATTTATGACTTGTGTGCAAAATTTAAAGTCATTCCGAATTGATTTGATATGTTTCGGTACAAGATATAGAATTTGAAAGTTCAAAGTTCATAGATTTTGATTTGAGGTGCGATTCATCGTTTTGATGTTATTTCATGTGATTTGAGGCCTCGAGTAAGTCCATAATATCTTTTGAGACTTATTGGTATGTTCGGACGGGGTCCCGGGAGCCTCGAGTTTGATTCGGGGTGGTTCCGGACCAAGTTTGGGTGTTTTGATGTTGCTGGTTATGGTGTTGTTCTTCACGTTAGCAAGGAGCCTCTAGCGTTCGCGAAGAAGGATTTTTCTGTTGGGACTTTGTTTTTCGCGTTCGCGAAGAGGTTCTCGCGTTCGCGACGAAGAAAATTTTATTGTTCGTCATCTGACTTTGGAGGCTTATATGTCACAATCTATTAGGAATTTGGAGATGATCCAAAAATAAAAGTTGTAGCTCTTTGTATCTAGTTTTCATAAAGGTAAACAATTTGTTATTTGGAGTTATGTACAAAAGGTTATGGTGGATACACTATAGGTTGTCCGAGAAGCATTTGGAAATCTCTGTTGCACAGGGCTGACTTTGGAAGCTTATATCTCACAATATATAAGGAATTGAGAGATGAGCAATAAATGAAAGTTATAGCTCTTGGAGTCTAGTTTTCAGAAAGTCAAACCAATTATCATTTGGAGTTTTGTACAAAACGTTACGACTATTATACTAGAGGCTATCTGAGAATAATTTGAAAATGGCTTTTGAAGGATTTGTTCATCGCGAACGCGAGGGGAGTGTCGCGAACGCGAAGAACAAACTCCTGGGCAGCAGAATAAAGTCCAAATTCGTCTCATTCTTCCATTTTTGGACCAAGAAAGCTCGGGTGAGGCGATTTTTCGAGAGTTTTTCAAGGAAAATATTGAGGTAAGAATTCCTAACTTGATTTTGGTTAAATTACATGAGTCTATTGTTATTTTTATCACTAAATTAGTGAATTGGGTTGAAAATGGTAGAAATCCTCTAGACTTTAATTTAAGATTTGAAGGGCGATCCGTTATCGAAATTTGATAATTTTGGTATGGTTGAACTCGTATCGAAATGGGTGTTCGGATTTCGTAAATATTTTGTCGGGTTCCGACGGGCGGGCCCCGCACTGTCTTTTTAGAATAAAATTTTAAGTTGATATTTTATTATCCAGAGTTATTTTCGATAAATTTTAATGAAGTTATACAATAAATTTGGATAGATTTGGGCCATCCGGAGGTCAATTCAAGCAAAAAGGCTATTTTGGAATATCAGCCTAACTTCAAAAAGGTAAGTATCTTGCCTAACCTTGTGTGAGGGAATTTTTCCCTAGGCATTGAGCCTTATATGAAAATTGTGTGATTGAAAACCATGTACGCGAGGTGACCAGTCCGTACTTGGTTTATATGTACAAATTATATCGGTTAAAATTCGTAGATACCCTTAGGTATTAAATTGAAAAATTATTGGAACTTATTAAATCCCTTATTTGTCATGCCTCTTTTCCTTATTTGCTGGGGTTATTTTTATAAGATAATTTGGTGTGATTGCCACTTGTCTTTTAGGTGAATTCTGTGTTTATTGAGTTTTCACTTCATGAAAATTATTTCATTACGAATTTTTCATCTGCAAATAATTTATTAAATAATTTTAAAAAGGAGGCATTAATCTATTTGCTAAAAATTTAGATTAAAGAAGGAGTTGTTCCTTGATGAATTACTTTTCAGTTTATGTCGTTGAAATTGATATTAAGTTATAAAGGAATCATATTGAGGCGAAGTGTTAAATTGTGAAATATTATTTTGTTGAGTTTTTCACTCCCGGATATTTGTTAGGATTTTGGTCCGCATTATGGCAGAGCCGTGGGCTCCTTATTGTGGAAAAATAATGTATTGTTGATTTCTGTGGAAAGTTGTAATATTTGAGCACTTATGTGTAATTTGTGATATGTTGTAATATTTGAGCACTTGATGTGCAATTTGTGATATGTTGTAATATTTGAGCACTTGATATGCAATTTGTGATATGTTGTAATATTTGAGCACTTGAGGTGCAAGTTGTATTATGCTGTGATACTTGGGCACTTGAGGTGCGATTTGTGAAATATTGTGATATTGATACGCATGCGGTGATATAAGGCCAGGGTGTTGAAATGCATGCAGTGAGATAAGGGTGGCTTGAAATGCGTGGCTAGTAGGGAAACTACTAAAAGTCATGCGGTGTGATAAGGGTGGCTAAAACGCGGGATACTATTTCAGGAAAAATGATTTCTTTAAAATTAAATATGAAGGCTCTCGCGGTAATATAAGAAAATGAGATATTGTGAATTTATTTATGATTTGGGACTACGAGGCGGTACCTCGGGAGGGCCCTGTTGATATTTCTTTATTTATGTTCTTGTCTTGGGTGATTTTGTTTCATTTAATATGTAAATTCTTGTCTTCTTCCGTGATGTACTAGTTGACTTTATTATTATGTATTTTGTGCTCCTAGATGTATTGTGTTGGCTTTGGTTTTTTAGTACGAGACTCTGAAGAAGTATATTTCTATTTTTTTTTTACTGATTTACGATGATTGAGTTGATTTAAATAAAAAAAATTATTGTTATGTTTTAAGTTAAATAGTTTTACATCCAAATCAGTAGTTTATCTGATGCTTTAATTTAAGTGCAATGTTATTTTCTTCACCCAAATAATTTCTAAAATAAATTCATTTCTTTGTTGATTTCTTACTTGATTTAAAAATTGTAAACTCACTTTAGTGAAAATAAATTGATCATGTGGATCTTATATACATTGATATTATTGGCACGTGAGTTGTGATAAAAATATGGGCACGAGGTGCCGTAAAAATATGAAAGTAGATTGAGAACCGTATTTTTATGATTATGAAATGAGGTGTCACAAGGTGACTTTTATTTGTAGGAATTATATTCCAAAAATATTATTTGAAAGAATTATAGCTGAAAGAAATTTATTTGAAGGGAGTATATTCGAAATATATATTTATTTGACAAGGTTATATTCTAAGGATTTTTTTATTGAAAAACTTATATTTGAAAGATTTATACTTGAAGTACTTACATTGGAAAGACGTATATTTGAGGGACTTGATTGATTGGTTGTATTTGTGTTTCTTATTCGTTTGAGCAATATTTATGGTGTTCTTGTTGTCTTATTATTTACATCATTTATTTATTCTTGTTGCCATCATTGCCATTTGTTTTTATAATAATAATAATAATAATAATAATTATTATTATTATTTATTTATTTATTTATTTATTATTATTGTTGTTATTATTATTGTTATTGTTATTATTATTATTCTTATTATTATTGTTATTATTATTGTTATTATTATTATTATTATTATTATTATTATTATTATTATTATTATTATTATTATTATTATTATTATTATTATTATTATTATTATTATTATTATTATTATTATTATTATTATTATTATTATTATTATTATTATTATTATTATATCTGTTACACTGCACATGTTAGTTGATTAGTGAGTGTCTTGACTGTACCTCGTCACTACTCCACCGAGGTTAGTCTTGATACTTACTGGGTACCGACCGTGGTGTACTCATACTACACTTCTGCATATTTTTGTGCAGAGCCAGGTATTGGAGATATCACACTCGGGCATAGTTAGTGTGTTGATCGCAAGGATTCAAGGTAGAGCTGCTTGGTTGTTGCAGTCCCTTGGAGTCTTTCTATTTTATTGTACTGTTAATAGTATTGTATATTCGATCCTTGAGATCATTTCATAAATTCAGCTAGAGTTCGTGACTCAGTAGTACCAGTCTTGTGAGGTTTTTATATTTGTTTCCGCTTTTGGTTTCGATTATCTTAAATAAAAAAAATTGGCTTGAATTGTAATTGTAATCGGCTTACTTAGTCTTAGAGACTAAGTGCCATCACGACGCCTGTGGTGGAATTTTGGGTCGTGACAAGTTGGTATCAGAGCTCTAAGTTCATAGGTTTTACGAGTCACGAACAAGTTTAGTAGAGTCTTGTGGATCGGTACGGAGACGTCTGTACTTATCTTCGAGAGGCTACAGAGCTACTAGGAAAATTTTTCACTTCTTTCATTCCTTATCGTGCGATATTTATTCAGCTTGAAGCATATATCTTATGTTCTTTTACATCCACTCATGTATGAAATTGCGCACTCGTTATCAACTATGTACCAATGGTTCATGATACTACAGAGGAGTTATAAGGGAGCCAGGGTTGCTCAACCATTGTTACCACGTGTCGTCCAGATCGAGGATGCAGAAGTATTGAGAGATCATTCAGTTGTGCACATGGGGGTGCAACAGGTTCTGACATCTGGTTGATAAGTATGATCTTAATAAAGTTTAATTAATTATCAAATCATCACAATTGTGGTAGGGTCACGAGGTGGATGTAGATCTAAAATAGTTGGTGGTATTAGAGACTATGTAGTTCGTACGAGATTTCTATTTAGAGAAGGGTACATACTAGCAGCCAAGGCACTCGAGGAAGTAATTTTGTCTGTCACGAGGATGACATGCGCCCAATAAATGGCGTGATGTGTCTTATGACTGGTGAGTACGAGCGGTGAAGGTTAGTATTGTGCATCATCAGACTGTGTCCTATGGCTTCGCGCCAAATGAGGGGAGTCCACTATCAACGATCAGATTGCGGGGTCATGTGTTATATCGATTTTGGCCTGAGATGTATATATGTGGTATTGAAAGGATCTCCAAAACTTGTATATGATTAAGAGCTGAGATTTGTATGGGATGGTGTTAGGACTTGCAGTAGTCCCACGTCCTTAATAATTCTACATTTCAGTATCAGCGGGGTCATGGAAACAATTTCAGAATACTGAGGGTATTCCAGTAAGTTCTTTTAATGCACCACCGACACGGGGTTCCTATAATAGTTATTTTAATTATCTAGCTTAGACTCAGTATGAGCAGCCGAATCTGCAGAGGGTTTGTTATCAGTGTGGTGATACTAGGCACATCATGAGAGATTGTCCCAGACTTGGGAGAGGCAGATTTTATCAGAACACTCAGGCTATGGGCCCCAATGCAGTTACTACTCCACGTGCACAGCCAGTTAGGGATGAAGGACAGGCGGGTAGAGAGCGCCCTAGAGGGGGAGGCCCAGCCCAGTGATATAATTGTTATGGTGTGGCTGAGGCCACTATACCAGGTGGTGTCGCTATAGGTATGATCCTGATCTGTTATAAAAAGATATATTCCTTAATTTGATTCGATTCTGAATTTTGAGGCGAGTCCTCCTATTATGCTCTGCTTATGGATGAGCTTCGTAACTTTGTGACCCACTTATATGTTATCCTTGTTGGGGAGATTTAATGTTGTTAGCCCGTGTCTATCATTTCTATTTTATGCACCATTGAGGGCTATAAGTCCAAAAGTAATTTTATTATTCAATACGGTAGGTTTTGATGTGATTTCAGAATAATTGATTTTAATTTTATGAATTATATGCCCTACCGGGATGAGAGTTCATTATGTGTTATAAAAATTATTTACGAAATATATCGAAAAGAAGGAAGAAAGGAAATTGAAAATTTCAGTTGGCACAATGTGGAGTTGAGGACGAGATCCTCACATTTTTATATGATGTGAAATATTTAAACCGGGCTACAAGCTATGGTGGAAGTTGTATAAGTATGAGTTCCTTGTGGTGAAATTTTTTATGAGTTTAAATTCTCTCCTTGTGAAATTTAAATTTGTACCATAGTATTAATAGGGAGTCATGTCCGATGGGCTTATTTGATAATTCTTGTAT
This sequence comes from Nicotiana tomentosiformis, assembly GCF_000390325.3. Taxonomy (NCBI): domain Eukaryota; kingdom Viridiplantae; phylum Streptophyta; class Magnoliopsida; order Solanales; family Solanaceae; genus Nicotiana; species Nicotiana tomentosiformis. Next base: position 132,715,780 of record NC_090814.1, on the reverse strand, counting down.
ATCTTTTTATGCATATTTAGCCATAATTATCCTGTAATTATTGAGTTTTAACCTATGAGGTGAGTGCCCGGGTGGCGTTAAATGTGACTCGCTAATTCGAGTAAATAATTATGAGGTATTCATGCCTCGCGTGTTGCTGTCAGTGTTACGAGAAGTTGAAATGAGATTTTGGTGAATATGAGATTAATTGAGGATGCTGAAATTAATTATAAACAACTATTATGACCAGAGATGTGGTTATGGACATGCGTGTGATGTGTGCGTAGGCACGAATTGCTACAGCTGATTGGGACTAATACCGTGTGTTGATGTGAGGAATTTGAAGTTTATTGGAGTGTAAGGAAATTGGATTTAAAGCTTACAAGTATGAATAAAAGAAATAATCTCCACTGAGATGATGTTGTCGGACCCCTGTTAAATTTACGGTGACGTAGAATCACCCGTGAGTATGTGTGAAATAATGCACTCAGTAATTTAAAGTCATCAGAATAATTCTTGGCACGTTCGAGGACGAATGTATGCTTAAGAGGGGGAGAATGTAACGACCCGACTTGTCATTTTAAGAATTAATGCCCCGCTCAGTGACTTAAGGTCTCAAGAAGCTTCGCAATATGTATTATGACCCGCGGGTGTGGTCGAGTTTGATTTTCGAAAGATTCAGAATTTAATTAAAAGAACAATTCTTATTAGACGCTTAAATGGAACGAGTTGACCGGAGAGTTGACTTTTGAGCAAACGACTCCAGAATAAAATTTCGATGATGGAAATAGCTTCGTATGATGATTTCGGACTTGGGCGTATATTCGGATTTGGATTTGGAAGTCCGTAGGACAATTCGACGCATTTTTGCAAAATATTGGAAAATAGAAGATTTTGGAAAGTCCGACCGAAGGTTGAATATTTGATAACGAGGTCAGATTTCAATTCCTGAAATTTGAATAACTTCGTTATATCATTTATGACTTGTGTGCAAAATTTGAAGTCATTTCGGATTGATTTGATATGTTTCGGCATAAGATATAGAATTTGAAAGTTCAAAATTCATAGATTTTGATTTGAGGTGCGATTCGTCGTTTTGATGTTATTTGATATGATTTGAGGCCTCGAGTAAGTCCGTAATATGTTTTGAGACTTGTTGGTATGTTCGGATGGGTTCCCGGTGGACTCGGGTTTGATTCGGGGTGGTTCCGAACAAAGTTTGGGTGTTTTGATGCTGCTGGTTGCTGGTTCTGGTATTGTTCTTCATGTTCGCGAGGAGCCTCTCGCGTTCGCGAAGAAGGATTTTTCTGTTGGGACTTTGTTCTTCACGTTCGCGATGAAGAAAACTTTACTGTTCGTCGTCTAACTTTGGAGGCTCATATCTCGCAATCTACTAGAAATTTGGAAACAATCCAAAAATAAAAGTTATATTTCTTTGTGTCTAGTTTTCAGAAAGGCAAAACCATTTGTTATTTGGGGTTGTGTACAAAAAGTTATGGTGGATATACTATAGGCTGTCCGGGAAGAGTTTGGAAATCTCTGTTGCACAGGGCTGATTTTGGAAGCTTATATCTCGCAATATATAAGGAATCGGGAGATGAGCAACAAATGAAAGTTATAGCCCTTAGAGTCTAGTTTTCATAAAGTCAAACCATTCATCATTGGAGTTTTGTACAAAATGTTATGACCATTATACTAGAGGCTGTGTGAGAAGAATTTGAAAATGACTTTTGAAGAATTTGTTCATCGCGAACGCGAGGGGAGTGTCACGAACGCGAAGAACAAACCCCTGGGCAGCAGAATAAAGTCCAAATTTGTCTCATTCTTCCATTTTTGGACCAAGGAAGCTCGGGTGAGGTGATTTTTCGAGAGTTTTTCAAGGAAAAACATTGGGGGTTAGAATTCCTAACTTGATTTTGGTTAAATTACATGAATATATTGTTATTTTTATCATTAAATTAGTGAATTGGGTTGAAAATGGTAAAAATCCTCTAGTCTTTAATGTAAGATTTGAAGGGCGATCCGTTATCGGAATTTGATAATTTTGGTATGGTTGAACTCGTATCGGAATGGGTGTTCGGATTTCGTATAAATTTTGTCGGGTTCCGACGGGCGGGCCTTGTGCTGTCTTTTTAGAATAAAATTTTAAGTTGGTGTTTTATTATCCGGAATTATTTTCGATAAATTTTAATGAAGTTATACAATTAATTTGGATAGATTTGAGCCGTCAGGAGGTCAATTCAAGCAAGAAGGCTATTTTGGAATATCAGCCTAACTTCAAAAAGGTAAGTATCTTGCCTAACCTTGTGTGAGAGAATTTTTCCTTAGGCATTGAGCCTTATGTGGAAATTGTGTGATTGAAAACCATGTACGCGAGGTCGTGACGAGTCCGTACTTGATTTATATGTACAAATTATATCGGTTAAAATTCGTAAAAATCCTTAGGTATTAAATTAAAAAATTATTGGAACTTATTAAATCCTTTATTTGTCATGCCTCTTTTCCTTGTTTGCCGAGGTTGTTTTTATAAGATAATTTGGTGTGATTGCCACTTGTCTTTTATGTGAATTCTGTGTTTATTGAGTTTCCACTTCATGGAAATAATTTCATTACGAATTTTTCATCTGCAAATAATTTATTAAATAATTTTAAAAAGGAGGCATTAATCTATTTGCTAAAAATTTAGATTAAAGAAGGCGTTGTTCCTTGATGAATTACTTTTCAGTTCATGTCGTTGAAATTGATGTTGAGTTATAAAGGAATCATATTGAGGCGAAGTGTTAAATTGTGAAATATTATTTTATTGAGTTTTTCACTCCCGGATATTTGTTAGGATTTTGGTGCGTATTATGGCCGAGCCGTGGGCTCATTATTGTGAAAAAATAATGTATTGTTGATTTCTGTGGAAAGTTATAATATTTGAGCACTTATGTGCAATATGTGATATGTTGTAATATTTGAGCACTTGATGTGCAATTTGTGATATGTTGTAATATTTGAGCACTTGATATTCAATTTGTGATATGTTATAATATTTGAGCACTTGAGGTGCAAGTTGTATTATGCTGTGATATTTGGGCACTTGAGGTACGATTTGTGAAATATTATGATATTTAAAAAAGAGGCATTAATCTATTTGCTAAAAATTTAGATTAAAGAAGGCGTTGTTCCTTGATGAATTACTTTTCAGTTCATGTCGTTGAAATTGATATTGAGTTATAAAGGAATCATATTGAGGCGAAGTGTTAAATTGTGAAATATTATTTTGTTGAGTTTTTCACTCCCGGATATTTGTTAGGATTTTGGTGCGCATTATGGCCGAGCCGTGAGCTCCTTATTGTGGAAAAATAATGTATTGTTGATTTCTGTGGAAAGTTGTAATATTTGAGCACTTATGTGCAATTTGTGATATGTTGTAATATTTGAGCACTTGATATGCAATTTGTGATATGTTGTAATATTTGAGCACTTGATGTGCAATTTGTGATATGTTGTAATATTTGAGCACTTGAGGTGCAAGTTGTATTATGCTGTGATATTTGGGCACTTGAGGTGCGATTTGTGAAATATTGTGATATTGATACGCATTCGGTGATATAAGGCCAAGGTGTTGAAACGCATGCGGTGAGATAAGGGTGGCTTGAAACGCGTGGCTAGTAGGAAAACTACTAGAAGTCATGCGGTGTGATAAGGGTGGCTAAAACGCGGGATGCTATTTCAGGAAAAATGATTTCTTTAAAATTAAATATGAAGGCTCTCGCGGTGATATAAGAAAATGAGATATTGTAAATTTATTTATGATTTGGGACTACGAGACGGTTGCTCAGGAGTGCCCTGTTGATATTTCTTTATTTATGTTCTTGTCTTGGGTGATTTTGTTTCATTTAATATGTAAATTCTTCTCTTCTTCCGTGATGTACTAGTTGACTTTATTATTATGTGTTTTGTGCTCCTAGTTGTATTGTGTTGGCTTTGGCTTTTTAGTACGAGACTCTGAAGAAGTATATTTCTTGTTTTTTTTACTGATTTTCGATGATTGAGTTGAATTAAATAAAAAAAATTATTGTTTTGTTTTAAGTTAAATAGTTTTACATCCAAATCAATAGTTTATCTGATACTTTAATTTAAGTGCAATGTTATTTTCTTCACCCAAATGATTTCTAAAATAAATTAATTTCTTTGTTGATTTCTTACTTGATTTAAAAATTGTGAACTCACTTTAGTGGAAATAAATTGATCATGTGGATCTTATATACATTGATATTATTTGTACGTGAGTTAACCGTGCAGTTGTGATAGAAATATGGGCACGTGGTACTGTAAAAATATAGAAGTGGGTTGAGACCCGTATTTTTATGATTATGAAATGAGGTGTCACAAAGTGACTTTTATTTGAAGGAATTATATTCCAAAAATATTATTTGAAAGAATTATAGTTGTAAGAAATTTATTTGAAGGGAGTATATTCTAAATATATATTTATTTAACAAGGTTATATTCTAAGGATTTTTTTTAATTGAAAAACTTATATTTGAAAGATTTATACTTGAAGTACTTACATTGGAAAGACGTATATTTGAGGAACTTGATTGATTGGTTGTATTTGTGTTCGCTATTCGTTTGAGCAATATTTATGGTGTTCGTGTTGCCTTGTTGTTTACATCATTTATTTATTCATGTTTCCATCATTGTCATTTATTATTATTATTATTATTATTATTATTATTATATAACAATAATAATATACTGTTACACTGCACATGCTAATTGATTAGTGAGTGTCTTGACTGTACCTCGTCACTACTCTACCGAGGTTAGTCTTGATACTTACTGGGTACCGACCGTGGTGTACTCATACTACACTTCTGCACATTTTTGTGCAGAGCTAGGTATTGGAGATATCGGATTCGGGCAGAGTTAGTGTGTTGATCGCAAGGATTCAAGGTAGAACTGCTTGGTTGTCGCAGTCCCTTGGAGTCTTTCTATTTTATTTTACTGTTAATTATTATTTGAACAATATTGTATATTCGATCCTTGAGATCATTTCATAAATTCAGCTAGAGTTTGTGACTCAGTAGTACTAGTCGTGGGAGGTTTTTATATTTGTTTCCGCTTTTGGTTTCGATTATCTAAAAAATAATAATTTGGCTTGAATTGTAATTGTAATGGGCTTACTTAGTCTTAGAGACTAAGTGCCATCACGATGCCTGTGGTGAGATTTTGGGTCGTGACACCCATCGGCCCTTTGCTAAATCGCGCCATGAGCGCTCGACATATGTAGAGGTCGAGGCCAGGTTCCGAACCCAGCTCTCGGGGTCGGGAATCTCACGGGGCATCCAAGTGACCGCTACATCATGGAAAAAGACATCAATGAGAAAAGACAAAGGAACAAATAATACATGGAAGCTAACAGTGAGACGATACTTACGATTCATATTCCATTTCTCAGGAAATGGCATCTTCTCGGCTGGGATTAGGTCAGAAGTAGGGGTGTTCAAAACCAAATCGAAACCGAAAACCGAACCGAAACCGAAGCTTAATGGCTTATTGGTATCGGGTTAACGGTTTAACGGACGGGGAACAGATTGAAATTTTTTTATTAACGGCTTATCGGTTTGGGGGAGGATTATTTAATTTTCTTAATAGATAATCCATTAACCCGTTAAGAATATATATACATATATATATATATATATAAAATTTGTTTTTATCCATATATATATTAAATATCAAAAACTCTTTCACTTCTTCCAGCTATTTGCTTAGCTTATTCTCCCACCCTACTATAAGATTGTTTAAGCTGCTGTCAATGGTTCACCTCTGCTTTTGTTTTTTAAAACTAATGCCTGCTATCTATGTTTAATAGAAGAACAACAGTGTTGTTGCCACAACTTTTATCCCACAATATTGACGATAGTACTGTCTTGAATTATGTTCTGGGGAAATAGCGCATATGCGTTTCCTGTAAATTGTTTACTACTTATAATCCATCCTTATTTCTATACATAACTGCCTTTTGCTCGATGTTGTTTGTATGGTTAATGATATAGCGTGAAATGCATGGTTGAGAGTTTAAGTTAGAAATTTGAAGTTGTTGTTTGAACTTTGAAGCTGCATAAATTCAAGCTCTGTTAGGCGTTAGCTGCAGGTCAAACATTTCTGTGTATTCTGCTCACTTATGGATTAATCATTTTGAAACATGTATCCTGGACTCACTTTGAATATAGACTGGAATTTTCTATTCTGAATTTGTATGCTAGGCGTTAACAGACATATGTATGTCTGGACTCATGTAATGTAGTCTGCTTTGGGATTTAATGGTAGGCGTTAACATACATGTATGTCTGGACTCATATGTAGTCTGCTTTTGGGATGTAATCTAGCCTACAATGTGTTCTACTTTTTTCACTCTACAACACATGACACACTACATCATTCTTATGTAGGCGATAACAGACATGTTTGTCGGGACTCAATGTGTAATTTTCTATTATGAATTTGTATGCTAGAAGGTCAATAAACAATTAATGCACGCAATATAGATTTAATTAGGCCGATAAACCGCCCGATAAGAGCTAAACCAATACCAATCCGCTCGATATCTTATCGGGTGGCTAGCGGATTAAGACATTTAGAAGCCGATAACCGTTAAGCCAAACTGTTAAGAGTAATTAATCGCCCAATCCGCCCGATAAGCAACCCTAGTCGGAAGTCCTCACTCGAACGAACATGCCATCCAGCCTTGATCCTTGTCCTCATGTATGCTCGAGAACAACATTTTGGTAGCCCGACGTTGGAGTTTTATTAACCCGCCTTGATAGAGGCTATACAATCTGATAAGGTTATACAATCGATAGGGGCTATACAATCTGATAAGGTGATCGAGGGTGAAAGGGAGACCCTCGACTTTGCTCGCGAAGAATCGGAGTAGAATAACAATTAGCCAAAAGGAAGGATGGATTTGGCCTAGGGTTATTTGATATTGACGGCAAAAATCAAAGATGACGGGGTCGAGGGGGCCCAACGTGAAAGGGTAAGTGTAAACACTTAGAAACCCTTCCACATGGGTAGTGATGTCTTCTTCGGGGGTCGGGATCACCACTTCTTTACCTTCCCAGTTGCAGTCTTTCTTTACCTGCTTAAGGTATCCCTAATTTATCGAGCATATATACCTCGACAATGGCTCGCATCGACCAGAAATCAATGAGGCTTTATCGGTCTTGAAATCGGAGTTTAGCGCGCACCCCCCAGGAATGCATTCCTCAATATGGTGTTCCACCGGCATTTTCCCAACGTCCTGTTGAGAAGATGAAGCAACTTCTTTTTGTGGTACCATTTTCGATGTTTTTGCTATTTTTGTGTAAGTTTGAAGAAGAGGAAGATAATAGGACTTGACGTTTAAGAAAAGATTAACAACAAACCTGAAGATTTGTGGAAGGGAAGAACTTAAGAGATGTAAAAGCTTTGGAGATTAGAAGGAAGTAAAAGTAAGTTTGAATCAATGAGCAAGAGGTCTATTTATTGGATTCACGGTGACGGTTCAAAGGCACTAGTGACCGGCCACCAACTGACACTCATTAATGACTTGGGGAACTGTACCGACCGGACGTTTTGGTCACTCCCGTCGCTTACGTCATGAGGATGACGTCATGACAGGTCGAGGTAGAAAATCGAAGGCTCAATTCGTTTCTTGTCATTTCACTCCAAAAAACGAGGGTACTATCTGTATACGGTTAAAATCGAGCCAATCCGATTTTACTATTTGACCGAGACCGGGAGGTTGCATCGAAGGACGGCCTCGTACCGGAACAGACTAAATCACGAGGATAAAGTACCGAGTTCATAATCGGGTACCTATCGAGAACGAGGCTAGTAGCGATCGAAGCCAAATGAGACATACATCGAGCAAGATCGAAGATAACACAATAACAGAAAGACGAGATATCCGTGACTGGTCGAGGATCATGGCGTAAATCTCAGAATGGATCAAATCAGAATCGGTTAATTAGCTAATCATGAAATTTTCTTATGTAATTAGAATTATACCATAAGTGGAATTTCTCAACTATTTAAAGGGTAATTCTAATCATTTGTAAGACACATTGTTCATAGATATCAAAGCAATATAATTCTCTTTCTCGTTTATACTATTGTTCATCAGCTAGTTATATTTTAATTATTCTTGCGTCAACCAGTTCGAGGGTATCCAAACTCGAGGGCTGAGTTCCATTCTAACACTGGTTTGCTTTATTTTATAGTTTATTTCTGTTATTAATCTTCCTATTTATCAATTGGTATTAAGTAAAATCACGTGTTCTTAAAACCACATTATAAGTTTAATTGTTATCCAGTTTTAAGGGTAAACAATCTATAAATTAAAACTTTTGAAAAAACAAAAAGGATTAAGAAGGCAGTTTTCAATTTAGTAGGTACATAGTTGTCTAAAAATTTGTCCGCTTATTCTGTACAAGAAGAGGAAATATAATTGTTTTTTTTGTGTTTAGATTATATGTACGAGTAAAATTGGGGATAAAGTTATCCCCGATTTTCCGATGAAGAAACGAGGAACAACGTGATTCGTCGGAGCTCGGGTAAAACGAGGGTGCCCGCAGATCGGAGCCCGGTTGTGGAGGAATGATACGTTGGGAATCGAGCATGGCCACACATGGGAGGGATCAAGCTCGAGCGAAATGAAGAATCAAGGTTAAAGGGAATACGGTTATAGAGGACGAACGAGCAGCTGAAATATCTGCCATCTGCCGGATATTACAGCGCGGGTCACGCCCGATATTAAATACGGATCGTGTTTTCTTGGGAAAAAAAGGAAAAAAAATGATTTTTGCCTTATTTAGACATGTATTAGGGTTGAAATTCCCCGACTATATAAATGGGAGAACCTTTTCATTTTTTGTGTCATTGTTGGCACAAATATTAAAACAATAAAGTTTACTTTTGTCTTTTAGCAATTGTTCAAGTGTTCTTCAAGCTGTTCATTCATTCAGTTACAACTGAGCTCCATTCTGAGGGCTCGATAGGAACCAGTCTTAAGCATTCAAATCCGACGGCATGTTTAATTCTTTCATCACATTTGGTTTGATCGTTTTATTTTCTTTTAATTAAATTACTTATTGTTCTTTTGATCATTCGTGTTAAATTAAATCGTGTATCCTTTAAATCGCGTACAAATTTAATTTTTACTCATTTTGAGGGTAAACATACTAAAAACAAAGCGTCAGTCAAAGTAATTGTTTTAGTTTCTTTATACACGTTGATTAATATGTATGCATCAAATGATAAAATATTAAACATAAAAAGTATGTTATTTCACGATTCTATCTATGTATACTATTACAAAAGTATAACCTCAAAAGTTAAAAGATAAATTACTAAAATGTTCTACTAAAGAGCCTCAATAAATATTATTTATTAATAATAATATTTATTAAGAAGGAAAAAATTATTTTCATTATTTGAAGTGTCTTTTCTAAAAGGTTATGTCCTTTTAATATATATAACTAAATGTCATTTCTGAAATGTATCAAAACGTTCCCTTGGCACCAGCAAATTCCCTTAGTCATATTGATGATGAAACCAAATTCGCTGAGTCAAAACGTTCCCTTCGCAGTGGCAAATTTGAAAACTTAGAGGATGTCGAAGTCGAAGCCATATTGACGATGAAGCGGGATTAGTGTTGCCACTGATTGAAAAATTATTCTTGTGGCATTTATTGGTTTACTGGATTAGTAGTAGCTATCATTGATTATTCACGTAATATTCCCATGATTTTAACCCCGCCCTATTAACATACAAAATAATCGGTGTCAACTTTTGATCGGGTTTCTCAACACTGTCGATCACAAATTTTGCACAGTAATTGTTGTGCTCACTCAACTTCAACCTATCAAAGTAAGTTTAATACTCTTTATCTTATTCTCTTATATATTTCTCTTCAACATACGTTATATTTTCGTTCGTTGAAAAAAAATTCAAGTTATTGAATATTCTGAGTCTAATTTATATTCTATTTAATAGGGCTGAGTGATACATAATTTTTTTCTTATGAAATGTATGAATGTTATAAGCAACTATTATTTCATCATATAACATTAAGTGGAGACAAAAATAAAGATCATAGATGAACTCCTTAATTTCATACGATCAAGTGCAGACAAAAAATAATAATTCTTAGATGAACTCCTTAAGCATGAACTTAATTAAACAAAAGTCTTGGAATGCGTTAAATTTCAATCATAGTACTCTCCAACAGATATTAAACACTACAAGATCAAATGAAGATCAGTTTATCTAATAACTTTTCAATTTACACTAGTCTTAATTATATGTCCAGTCGTTGTTCAAGGTAAATATGACATACAATGCCCTAAAATCATGCATGTCGTAGTATGGCAAAGCTGACTCATAAGTAGCAAATCTAACATCATTATTTAAAAATTGTCTTGGTTCTGAAATGTCACATTCATAGCACGTAAAGACAATCCTGCAAAGTCATGTACCCTTCCTAAACCCAACTTCAAAATGAAACTTCCCAAGTCATGCTTTCATGGATATAATGATTATAGAAAAAATCAAAATGAGTAAAAAAGAAAGGGCATCGATCATGGATTGAGTGCCAAAAGCCATCATATTTTCAAGCACTACTATAAAAATTATTATGCAATAAAATACGGATAATGAAAAAATGTATGAATATTTCAGCCTGAAATTCAACAGGTAAACTCACTTAAATATATTTCTAACTTAATACGGGGATTCATCAAAGTTCTTTTCTAAAAGTATGATCAATCCTATGACAAATTAACACCAAGTTATATGTTGTCAAACATATTAGCAATCAACTATTTATCCAAAATTTAAAAGTTAAAAGATCTAAATATATTTTAAATACCTAATAAATATCCTAAATACCCTGCTCTCTCTCTCTCTATATATATTCTAAGAGGTTGTATCCCTTTAATAAGTAACTAAATTTTTTAATTGAAATCTATAATTGTTGGCTTTAATGAAAAAATCATATGTATTAAGTGATTTTTCCAGCAGATTAGTAACATAAAGAAATTATCCCGTTAGTTTTCTGATGGTTCTTTTTCTATCGGAAATATAAAACAGTATGTCATTCTTCTTAATTATTCTGTCAATTCTTCTTAAGAGTTGAAATATATTGTTATTCATCTTTATTCATCTGGCGTTCCAATTCTAAAATTCCTTCTTACTGGTGGATTGGGTTCTTCTGGTAGAAGAAATCAAATAATGGTATTTTGATTTTAAAAGCAACTTGTGGTAGCATAGCATTCAAAATTGATTTATACTTTTAATTACCTTTATCATTTGAATCCATAATTCTTCCAATGCTTTTATTCTTATTGATTTCCACGGATTATCTAATTCCATACTATAGGTATAAGCCAATTCTATATCTTAATTAAATCATTCACTATTTTTATAATTTATATATCAACTATTTTATTAATAGCTCTCTTATCAATTAGCATGATATCTTTAGATTTAAAGAAAAGATTAATCGAGGTATGAATATTATAATAATTATTACTTAACATACTTTTGAGCATCAACAATTTTGTCTTAATTGATAAGGTCATCTTATCTTTATAGGATAAAAAAAATTCTATACGATATCTGGAAGATGGAAGAATATGGTGCATCAAATGTAGCAAAATTAAACATAGCAAATCGCGACAAATACATACACAAAAAATTAGGTAAACATAATAAAGTTATTTGTTATTCACAATATTAGACTTTTGTTGTAATTACTAACATCATAATATAACAAATTTCATAGGAAACAAAAGAATATTAATCGCAACATCATATGTGATTGATAACAATGTCATTCATGTGAGGTTATGTATGTCTTAAAAATAAAATGTAACGACCCTTTCGGTCGTTTTGAGAGCTAGCATGTCGTTCGGTAGTTTGAGACCTTGAGTAGCTTCACTTCGGGTATTATAACTTGTATGTGTGGTCGGAATTGAATTTCGGAAAGTTCGGAGTTGATTTGAAAATAAAATTCTAATTTCGGAAGCTTTAAGTTGGAAGAGTTGGCAAAGGTTTGACTTTTTGAGTAAACGATATCGGCATCGGGATTTGAAGATTCCAATAGGTTCGTATGATGATTTCGTACTTGGGCGTATATTCGGGTTGAGTATCGGATCACCTGGGAGTATTTCAACACTTATCATGGAAGGCTGGCATTTTGAAGTCTTAAGAATTTCCTAAGTTTGGTTTGAACTAAGCTTTGATGTTATCGATGTCAGTTTGGGATTCCGAGCCTTAGAATGGGTTCGTATTGTAATTCATGACTTGTACGCAATGTTTGGCGTCTTTCCTGAATATTTTGGTATGGTTCGGAAGCGTTCGTCGAAATTTAAAAATTTGAAAGCTTAAAGAAGAATTTCGATCGCCGATCCGTAGTTTTGATATTGTTTGGCGTGATTTGTGGCCTCGACTAAGTTTGTAATATATTTTGGAATGCGTGGGTATGTTTGGTTAAGGTCCTGGGGGCCTCGGGTGAGTTTCGGATTGAAATCGGATAAAACATTTGAAGTTAAGGAATGCTGGTGTTGGCCAATTGCTGGTGCATTCACACCTGCGTGTTGAGGGCCGCAGGTGGGAGCCCGCAAGTGCGGTGTTGGAGCCGCAAAAGCGACAATTTGACTAAGTCGGGGTGGCCGCATATGCGAGCCCGCATATACGAATGATGCTCCACAGAAGCGGAAAACGAGAGGGGCAGCTGGGTCGCAGAAGCGGCAGGGATATCCGCACGTGCGTAAGTGCAGGAGCGTGCGGGGGACCACAGAAGCAGTCGCGCAGGAGCGGAAATAGGTCCGCAGAAGCGGATTTTTTTGCCTTTCTTGGAGGGAACCGCACATGCGATGGATTTTTTCGCAGGTGCGGAAAGTTGTCTGGGCAGAGGTGTTCTTTTAAAAGCGGGATTTGGTCCATTTTCTCTCATTTTCACTTGGTAGGGGCGATTTTGGAGAGTTTCAAGGGGATATTTTCATCAAGCAACACAAGGTAAGTGATTCTCACCTATTACAAGTTAAATACACGGGTTGTATATGGATTTAAGCATGAAAATTAGTAAAAATTTGAGATTTTGGTAGAAAACCTAGAAATTAGTATTTTTGGATTTTGACCACAAAATTCGATATGGAATTAGAAATAAATCATATATTTGAGTTCATGGTGTTATGGGTAAAGTTTATCTTCGAAAATTTTCGAAATCTGGGCACGTGGGCCCGATGGTTGGCTTTATCGACTTTTCGAGCGAGGTTGAAAAATATTTAAATTGATTAATTATGGGTCTTAGAATACATTTTGATTGGGTTGCACACTGTTTGAATAGTTTTAGATTGACGGGCTTTAGTTTGAGGTGTTAGAGAGGCTTTGGATCCGGTTATGGAACTTCGGAGCGAGGTAAGTCTCCTGTCTAACCTTGTGAGGGGGAAACTATCCCTAGGTGATATTTATTATTATGTGCAACTAGTTGTGGGTGCTATGTACGCACGAGATGACGAGAGTTCGTACGTAACTAAAATATATTTATGTTCGGGTAGACTTAGGATCTTATTATGTAATGTTTGAATTACTTAAACTCACTCTATTGGCTTAATTAATTGAAGTTATAACTGAAATCGATTTAGAAATAAATATATGCACACTAGGCCAAGTCTTAACACTTTGAGTTTTAGGCGAGTTATTTGAGAAATGATAAAGATTATACTCATTCTACGCTCATGTGCTATATTGTAAACGCATGTCTCGTAATTCAGTAATTTCTTTCCTTTTCTTGTGGAGCGAGCTGAACGCCTCGGCAGTATATAGATGCATCTACGGTTCGTGCCGCACGACCTTTGGCAGTGTACAAATTATTCCGGATTGGCCGAATGACCTCGGCAAAATCGTACGTTATATCGCTAGTAGTCCGAATATTCACGAGCTAAACTTTCCACCGATGCCCGACATTTGATATGGTATTCCTTACTTATTTGATAATGACACTTGACATTTTTCCGAGCTGTTAAGATAGAATACAAGATTTGGAAATTTATGCTTTGAAAGAAGAAATTGGAAGATTATGTAACTTATAGATTTACCCCATCATTGCCGTATGCCTCATATCTGCTTATGTTTTATTATACTGCTTTATTGGACCTTTAGTAAGTGTTGATGTAGACCCCTTATCACTACTTCTTCGGGGTTAGACTAGATATTTACTAGGTACGCGTTGATTTACGTACTCATGTTGTATTCTGCACTAAATGTGCAGGATCTGACAGGTTCATTGAGGATCACCTTGGCGCGTAGGCGCACATGTTGAGGAGACCTCACATGAGCTGCATTCCAGGCTACGCATCGCAGTCCACCGAGTCTCCATTGTACTATTTATTTTATTCTGTCTTAGTACAATCGGGACAAATATTGTATTATTATTGTACTCCTTAGAAAATGCCCATGCACTTGTGACATCGGGTTTTGGATGTTCCTACGGGTTGTTCGTTATTGTAGTTGTGTAAATTCTATCACATACGATTTAATTAAGGAAAAAATATGATTTCAAAATACAAAAATAGGTAATTAAGTTGATCAATCACTGTTGGCTTGCCTGACGACGATGTTAGGTGCCATCACGACCTTTAGTGGTTTTTGGGCCGTGACAGCTTGGTATTAGAGCGTTAGGTTTAATTAGGTCTCACGAGTCATGAGCAAGTCTAGTAAAGTCTTGCGAATCTGTACGGAGACGTCTGTACTTATCTTCGAGAGGTTACAAGACTGTTAGGAGCACTTCCCTTCTTGATTCCTCATCGTGCGATTTGATTCCGTTGAGGCTTGTGCCTTTATTCCCTTCCTACTCAATCTCATGCGACGTGAAGCGCTTGTTATCAATTGGGCATCGAGGAGTTGTAGTGGTACTACAGACGTGGTACATAATGTTTTCCCTGCGTGTTTGGGCAGGCTATTATCGTCGCCTTGCGGAAGGATGTTCTGTCATTTCAGCTCATTCGCTGTATTTCCGATGGTTTTAGGCCATGCACATATTGCTATGATGTTCATGAGTCATTATCGCGCAGTAGTGATATAATGGCGGGGTGCTCGTTTATGTGTTGAGGCAGTGAATGACTTGAAAGGAGGATTTTTCAGTGTATGATTTCGAGGTTCTATATTTAATTCCAACAAAGGAAAGGCAATCAGACTATGGATGTTCAGGTTTTAGTTGATGGAGTAACGAGACTTCGTATTTTCGAGCGTGGTGGAATTTTCATTGTGATGTGATGTCGTTGTCCTTGTTTGAACGCATTAAGGTTCGCCGGTGATATGGTCTTCTTAATTTTGCCTTCGGGACAGGGTGTTGTGGAATGGTGCCTGAGGGGCGGTAGTCAGAGATAGTGGTGTGCATCGGTTTAGAATCGAATTGGTATTTCTAATGTTGATGGCTCAAGAAAGATGATCTTCTAGGAGGTTTGAAGTTGGTGGCAATTCATTAGCTCTGGTGCTACAGATAGGGAGGACATGGCACGAAGTGTCTCGCGATAGTTGAATTACTCATAGGTCAAGTATGAACAACAGAGGTCGGGAAGTTGCTTAAAGGAGATGGTTTGACCGAAGTGGGAGTGGCAGAGTAGCATATGGATTCTGTGGTAGGAGAACCACGTAACTTGAGAAAGTGTAGAATGGTTTGGGAGTCGTGATGGAAGGTGATTTGGTCTACGAATTTTATTTGGAATGATGGTTACCGTACGAAGAAAGATTGAATATGGCAGAAAGGAGTTGCTTGAAATGAAGAGGGGTGTGAAGATTTGATCATCGTTTCTGATGCAATATGATTTGAGTTTAGAAGGTATTGTTGATCTTTCAGTTTATGTCAATGGGGAATGAACAGACTTATATAGGTGGTGGGCGAGCATGGGCTCAGGAGAATTTACTGATTATGTGGTAGTTGTACCCAGTGCAACATCGTTGGAAGATATCGGTAAGGAATTCCACATGTGGGTTATCTCTTGTGAGCAGGTTAGTGATTGCATGATGTTGATGAAGCTTCTGCAAAGAATACTACTTGCTACCTAGTAAGAGGTCGTCTGTGATTGTGACTGATAATTCAGAATGTTCATGAAAAGCTTAACAAAAGACTTCGAGAAGTTTGGCAGGTTAACAGTGCGAGATCATGGTAATTGAGGAGGAGGAATCGTTGTAGGCTCTGCATTAGGTGATGGTAGCTTAAATCTAAGTGGGAGAGCCCCACCGTTTACGTTCAGATCACGTGGTTGTCTGCTTGTACGGTTTGCGGTTATCGGTGCGTTGGCGGATTAATTATGACTAAGAAAAGGGAACAACTGGGTAATTCAGCAAAGAACTTGATGGACGTGTGC
Source organism: Nicotiana tomentosiformis (assembly GCF_000390325.3). Lineage (NCBI taxonomy): Eukaryota > Viridiplantae > Streptophyta > Magnoliopsida > Solanales > Solanaceae > Nicotiana > Nicotiana tomentosiformis. The sequence goes on along the minus strand of NC_090814.1, from coordinate 132,699,392 downwards.
TATATTCAGCTTTACCGAAGCATGTTCAGGTTTTTGGAAGAACTCAGAGCTTATGCTTTTTTGGATGTGATGTACAAGGAAAATATTTCAGCCGATTGCTTCCTCGAGAGCGTGTTCATGTGCTAGTAGAGTGTTGGAGTTTGGTTATATTCGGGACTAGGTCAGAGTGGGTGACTCTCGACAACGGTCCTAGTGGGTTCAAGAATTAAAGTGCAGTATTAGAGGAAAGGAAGAAATAGCTTCGGACTCGCGGAAGGTCTTGCAGAATGGTTGCACCAGTTGGAGATGCTATTGTGCACGTAAGGAGGTATGGGATGATTCATGGGTATTGAGACGACGTGGTCTCGCAATTCGGGTCACTCGGAATGAGTGCAGATTGAGTTTGTTATGTTGTGAATGGAGCTATTATATTTCTAAGTCAGGTCAAGGGTAAATTAAAAGAAGTTAGGTCGGTTAGTAATGGTTGAGTCATCATGATTGTGGCAATGATCAGTTCCTTCGGCGTGTGAAGTCTTACATGTGATTTGTGGTTGTACGTGCGGGCTTGACAACCACCATAACTTGATTGATTTAGGAGGTATTTTATTCAAATGGCCTTGTTGTGTAAATGGATTCCGGAAGAGTCATGGAGGTTTAGGTCACGACTTGAGGTTTGTATTTTCTGCTATTTGGGAATTCAGTTGCGTGTTGCATTGGTTCTTCTGAAATGAGCTAAGTGAAAGGTTTCTAGCTAATGAAGTGGTTATTCCACTAGTAGTTCAAGGTTATGGTGAATGCGTGTATTATCGCGTAGCGGCATGATAGGTGTAGTGAGCGGCATGGAAATTTGAAAGTTGAGGATCAAGGTTGCGGTTCGGTGCCGACAAGAATGTCACGAGCTCGGATGAGCATGGGTGAATTCAGATGTTCAGAGTAAGCTGACATTTTCTTTGGTGTCACCTGAGAACGGTGTTCTGTGGAAGGGGCATTGTGTATTGATTTGCGGGTTCTAGAATTGCTTTACAGATTAGAACGGTTGGTGGTATGGATGTGTAGACTTTGCTACCTGGTGCGAAGGGTCGTGTGAGAGTATCCTACGGGGAAATCTGTATCAGTGTGACATATTAGTCACTTGATTGTTAAAGATTGAAACCAAGTATGAAGATTATGGTACTATCGTTAATGCGAGAGTTTATCCCTAAGAGGCATTCTATTCCTTGGGATGTGGACCGTGTGAGTTTATTTCGGATGTGACGACTGTTCTTATGTGTCATGAATAGGACCGTTGTGGATCCTTGGAAGGTTATTGGCCCAGTATGGTATGATCAGAATCGGTTTGAGGTCCGTTGGTGGGCCTAATGTGAATGTGTGCCCTTGATGTGCGGCTATAATTCATGGTTCAACACATTATTCGCCTTGCATTTTATACGCTTTAATGATAAATTACACTTTATTTGCTCGTAATGAAGTCTATTTTATGTGTAGGTGAATTGGAGATGAAAGTAGAGCAAAATGGATACTTAAAAGTCGAAAGTGTGCTCGGGAGCAGTTGAAAAGGAGAAGCTGGCAAAGCCAGGCCTACACCAGGTGTTATACCTGGCGAAGCCAAGCCTAGAGCAGGCCTTATACCTGGCGACGCCAGGCTTGTAGCTGGCTAGAGACCTGGCGAGGCGGTGCAGAAGGCGAGCTTGACTAGGCCTTATACCTGGCGACGCCAGGCCTGGGGCGAGGTCCGCCAGGCGTTAGGCCCCGCGAGGCCAGGTCTGGGCGTGAACAGTCCAAGTTTTAAAGACTTATTTCATCTCGTGGTTTGACTAGGACTTTGCCTACATGTTTAGGTATTTTCCTACACATATAAATAGACTTAAAAATGCCACTTTTGGAGGACTTTTTCAACCGGAGGCAAGAATAGCTTGTGGAATCACCCGTTGGGAATTAGAATCATCGATTTGTACATCCTTTCATCTTTACTTTGTAATTGAATTATGCAAAATATTTGGTATATTGTTACTATGAGTACGAGTAGCTAAACTCCTAATCTAGGGTTTTGATGGAACCTATTGAAGGATGATTTTCTTGTTACGTTAATATAAATTTGCCGTAATATTTTCTCTATTTGTTCAACTATATTATTCATGTGGTTGATTGAAGTCCCCTCAATTAGCTGTGCCTATTTAGTATGTATTACTCGGGAGAGATTGCATATTTAGGTAATTATTGAACAATATCACCCCTAACGTCTATGAGGAATAAAAACAAAGGGTTTAAAGGTGGGATTAGGGATAACGAAACCTTGGTGCGATCTGAGTGAGTCGTACTTAATGCCAGCTAGCGTAATTCGGAGAATATGTCTAGTAAATTATGGTAATTACTCGGGAGAGAGTTACGACAGTCATAGTGCTCATGATCGATAGAGAATACTTAGACGAATTTATAGAAAAGTAGCGGAAAAGATTCCGACAATAGGGGAAATCACAACCTTAGATCATTCCAATTCTTGTTTACAAACCGTTCGTAATTAGTTATTTATTATTGCATTTTCATTACGTAATATTTAGTTAATAAACATCCAAAGTGTTATTTAAATATTTCTGAAGATTGATTGCGTGAATTTGTGCGAGTCTAGCAGCTGTGGTTGATAGGTTAATTCCCTGTGGGATTCGACTCCGGACTTATTAGTCGGGATATATTTGTGACGACCGCTTGTCCTTTTTATAAGGCATGATTGGGCATGATCAGCCCTACGTTAGGTCGAACATGTTCATTCGTCATAGCATTACTTACAGAGGAGTCGTCGGGCATTAGAAGTTATTCCCGTCATCAGCTATTCCAAGTAAATCTCTATTGTGCCATGTGGGTTGTGAGGCGGCTTGATTATTCGTACACGTGCTGAGGTCCCTGTAGCTTGTGGAGTTATTTGAGCAGGTGGCTCTCGAGATGCAGGTCATCATTGCACCTTAGTTGTTCTTGGGTGTCGTAGCGTATGGCGCTATCTGTCTCCCTAGGATTTGTATTATGCACTTGGCGTGCTTGTGGTCGATATTCGGACATTTCGTAAATATAAGCATTACGGCTTGATTTGTGTGTTTTCTTCTTGATTGTTATGTGTGTATCGGGTGGCATGCCGCCACAGGCATATTGTTTGGATCGAGTTGTACGCCACAATATTGTCATGTTTGGATTGGGTTGCACGCCGCAATAGTGTCATGTCGGATCGGGTTGCACGCCGCAATAGCGAGATATTGAGCATAGCTCCTTACACTTATTTTTGTATGTCTTGTTTTTCATCCCTGAGGTAGGTTCACAATATCTATTTAGCCATTTTATTCGTTACGCGGGCTGGGTAGTCCTTCTCTAGAGTTTTGTCTTCCTTATGTATCACATTCGAGTTGTAGCTTGTTGGCGCGTTCTGGGCATCATATAAGAGTTTTGGCACTATTTGAGATGGCTTATTGCCTGAGCAGCTTGTACTGGGTGAGACGAGATTATTGGACTTGAAATTTGTGTAATCAGATTTATATAAGGTACATTAAAGAGAAAATATCGTTATTCAGTTCAGAATGAGGTAATGGTTCTTGTCAGGAGGAGAGACTCCATGAATTATTGATTCGGTAGGTGGTTATGAGTTTCTACATGTCTCTTTGGTCGTGGCAGTATTGCGAGAGTTGGAATATGACTTATATGTGTCACGAGGAGTGTTGTGGGTATCGGATTCGTGAAATTACAGCTATTGTGTTCGGGGTATGTTATTATGGGCAACCGACTTATGTGGTGCATGGTGTGATTTCGGCATAGGTGCATGATCATGCTTTGGTACAATGTGTGGTGATTGGTACGATGTTCGTATGCTAGAATGAGGTCTTGTAGAGAAATTCGGAGGTTGGAATTTGGTTCTAAGGCTTATTGACAAAATAAAAGGGAGGATCCTCAGTCTGACTCGAGCTAATGTGTTCAACTGGATTGTGGTGGCAGTGGTAGGTGCACGAGGTGTTAAACAGTGATTTTGGACAACTCTTAAGCAGTCCCTAGCACGTTCGAGGACGAACGTATGTTTAAGAGAGAGAGAATGTAATGACCCAACCAGTCGTTTTGAGTTCTAGCGCGTCATTCGGTGGTTTGAGGCCTTGAGTAGCTGGACTTCGGGTATTATGACTTGTACGTTTGGTCGGAATTGAACTTCGGAAAGTTCAGAGTTGATTTGGAAAGAAAAGTCAAATTTCAGAAGCTTTAAGTTGGAAGAATTGGCTAAGGTTTGACTTTTTGAGTAAACGACATCGAAATCGGGATTTGAATATTGCAATAGGTTCGTATGATGATTTCGGACTTAGGCGTATGTTCAGGTTGAGTATGGGATCACCCTGGAGCATTTCGGCGCTTACCATGGAAGGTTGGCATTTTGAAGGCTTAAGAATTTCCTAAGCTTGGTTTGAATTTCCACCGATGCCCGACATTTAATATGGTATTCCTTACTTATTTGATAATGACACTTGACATTTTTTCGAGGTGTTAAGGTAGAATACAAGATTGAGAAATTTATACTTTGAAAGAAGAAATTGGAAGATTATGTAACTTACAGATTTACCCCATCATTGCTGTATGCCTCATATATGCTTATGTTTTATTATACTGCTTTATTGGACCTTTAGTAAGTGTCGATGTCGATCCCCCGTCACTACTTCTCTGGGGATAGGCTAGATATTTACTGGATACGCGTTGATTTACGTACTCATGCTGCACTTCTGCACTAAATGTGCAGGATCCGACAGGTTCATTGATGATCACCTTGGCGCGTAGGTGCACCTGTTGAGGAGACCTCACGTGAGCTGCATTCCAGGCTATGCATCGCAGTCCACCGAATCTCCATTGTACTATTTATTTTATTTTGTCTTATTGCATTCGGGACAGATATTGTATTATTATTGTACTCCTTAAAAAATACTCATGCACTTGTGACACCGGGTTTTGAGGGTTCCTACGAGTTGTTCGTTATTGTGGTTGTGTAAATTCTATCTCATACGATTTAATTAAGGAAAAATTTTGATTTCAAAGTACAAAAATGGATAATTAAGTTGATCAATCACCGTTGGCTTACCTGACGGCGATGTTAGGTGCCATCACGACCTTCAGTGGATTTTGGGTCGTGACATAAAATACAATTACCTACACGTTTACAGATAAGTATGTGTGTTTAGGTGTGTGCTAGTGTATCTAAAAATATTCACATACATTATATAATTTGACTTACGACGTACTCTCACATACGAAAACATGGGGTGTAACATCCATTTCATCGACAATAGTCTAATACGGTGTGTGACATACTCGTCTATCTCCCCATCCCCCTGAATAACCGACCCAAGGTACTTAAAACTGCCTCTCTTGAGGATGACTTGTGATTCAAGCCTCACTTCCATGTCATCCCTCGGTTCTGCGCCGAACTTGCACTCTATATATTCCGTCTTAGTCCTGCTTAACTTGAAACCCTTAGACTCAAGGGCCTGTCTCCAAACCTCTAATCTCTCGTTAATGTCGCTTCGCGTCTCATCGATCACAACTATGTCATCAGCAAATAACATACATAATGACACCTACCCTTGAATGTGGCGTGTCAATGCGTCCATAACCAAGGCAAATAAGAACGGGCTGAGCGCAGATCCTTGGTGTAACCCCCATAACAACCGAAAAATGCTCCGAGTCGCCTCCCACTGTCCTAACCCGAGTCATAGCTCCATCATACATGTCCTTAATCACCCTAATGTAGGCAACCGACACACATTTAACCTCGAGGTATCTCCAAAGAACCTCTCTAGGGACCTTATCATATGCTTTCTCCAGGTCTAATCATTATGTGCGATAATTTATTCACAATTCTGTGAAGAAGGTTAATTTTTTTAGTTTTACATCCGCTGTTTAGTACTTTGCTTAAAAGTTTTACTTTAGCAGGTACATCATTTTCTATTAAAATTAATTTTATATTCGAAAATTCATTCTAAAAATCCATGATTACAAATTAAATAAATATTTACTGTTCTCCACAACCTTTATGGGTAAAAGTTGTTTTTTCAAATCAAGCAATAATAGCACTAGTTTATTAGAAAAGCATATGTAGGTTTAAAAAAAAGATGAATAAATATAAGTGATGGAATCTAAGTTTTTCATCAATGTTGTTTAACTGACCATATGAGATTTAAATATAAACTAAAATGAGTTGTGATTATTATGATTTCGAAACTTATATTCTATCATTATATTCAAACGTGTGTAAACGTTTTTGAAAATTGAATTATTAGACGTTGAAATAATGAAAGAAAAATTAATTTTTGAAATATGTACACAGTCAAATCCTCAAATGTAAGCGGGCCCCCAATTAATTATATGGACATGATTATTTTTTCCTTTTTTCATTGTCAATTGATTTTTAGTTCTATGACAAACACAACATAATGAATCTTTATTTTGTACGCATAGGAAATTTAAAAATAAAATATAATCCTTGCAAGGTTAATTGTTTTTTCCCAAAATTATAACGGGGTATGTTGAACTATTTTCTCTTGTTATTCATTTAAATTTGCGGTGAATCTTCCTTTTTCAGGCATACAATATTTGTATAGAGATAGTAAACGTGAATTTTTAAGGTATTAATTTTGAAATATTTTGCAATTAAATGTCTTCTATTTAATGAAAATGAACGTAATTCACTATAAATTTTGAGGTGGGTTCCAAGTAATAGATTACAATAATCTGATTAGAAACATCTGATTGATTAAATTAAAGAAGGAAAAAATTGATTTTTTGGAGCTAAACAATGTAGAATTATGGTTTGTTTGAGATGATAAAAACGTTTTTCATAAAATATACTTCTCATGCAAATATGCACCTTTAAAAATAATTTTCTAATTCATATTTCAAAAAGCTTTCTAAAATATGCATGTCAAGCCAAAGGGAGATCAAGTTAGTCCACATAATTGTACCCTGTCCAAATTTGGACGAAATGTTGAAATAGATTCATTCGTTGATCAATTTGGGCACACTTTAATTGACCCAATTTACAAGTTCGAATTAATTTTAATGGCTTGGATAGTGTATATGATCTATAAATTAAAACTTTTCAAAAAACAAAAAGGATTAAGAAGGCAGTTTTCAATTTAGTAGGTACATATTTGTCTAAAAATTCGTCCGCTTTCTCTATACAAGAAGAGGATATATAATTGTTTTTTGTTTTGTGTTTAGACTATGTGTACGGATAAAATCGGGGATAAAGTTACCCCCGATTTTTCGATGAAGAAATGAGGAGCAACGTGATTCGTCAGAGGCTCGGGTAAAAGTGAGGGTGCCCGCAGATCGGAGCCCTGTTGTGGAGAAATGATACGTCGGGAATTGAGCATGGCCACACATGGGAGGAATCAAGCTCGAGTGAAATGAAGAATCGAGGTTAAAGGGAATACGGTTAAAGAGGACGAACGAGCACAGATCACGCCTGATATTAACCGCGGATCGTATTTTCTTGGAAAAAAAGGAAAGAAAGGATTTTTGCCTTATTTAGACATGTATTAGGGTTGAAATTCCCCGACTATATAAAGGGGAGAATCTTTTTATTTTTTGGGTAATTTTTGACACGCATATCAAAGCAATAAAGTTTACTTTTGTCTTTTAGCAATTATTCAACAAACTGTTCATTCATTCAGTTACAATCGAGCTCCATTCTGAGGGCTCGATAGGAACCGGTCTTTAGCATTCAAATCCGACGGCATGCTTAATTATTTCATCACATTTGGTTTGATCATTTTATTTTTTTTAATTAAATTACTTAATGTTCTTTTGATCATTCGTATTAAATTAAATCACGTATCTTTTAAACCGCGTACAAATTTAATTTTGCTATTTTGAGGGTAAACAGACTAAAAACAAAGCGTCAGTCAAAGTAATTGTTTTAGTTTCTCTATACATGTTGACTAATATGTAGGCATCAAATGATAAAATATTAAACTTAAAAAGTTATGTTATTTCACGAATTAGAATAAAACACGAAACTCTCACGCAATTTTCCTTCTATGTATGTTTTTTTTGTGTTTTAATCTATTTCGTGAAATAACATAACTTTTTTATTTTAAGATTTTATCATTTTATGCGTACATATTAGTGATCAATTAGTTATATTTACATCCATATATGAACTTTCATTCTTTTAAGCTTTGCCTAACAAGAATATATATTTTAATTTACAGATGGACAAATAAAATCTCATATATAGTTATTGGATTACGAATATAATCATATTATATTACATTTAGTTTCTTCAACATTTATTTGATCTACAGATAAACATACAAATAACATTGGAAAATACTGTTAAAAAAAAAGAAGACAAGCCTAAAAGAAAATAAGTATTTTTTAAAGGTTTATTCCATTTTATTTTCCTCATCACCATTGTTTATGTGATATAATTTAATTTAAAGAACTTTAATGGCACAAACATATTAAATGCATGCATTGAATGATAAAGTAAGTTATTTCTTAGACTAAACAAAAGAAAAACACACATTAGCATTTTATGAGCAAACATATCCGTTTATATGATACAAAATACTTCAGTCTGTTACACAAAATATAAACATGAGAAAGTTTGCGTGATATTTGAATCTATTTAGGAATTCTTTCTTCAACGAAGAAATGGATAATTTTTTTCCCCATAAAAAAGAGATTGAGACATCAATAGAAAAAGTTGAACAAATATAGAAGTGGAATCTATTTGTGGTCACCAAAAAAGAAAATCTATTTGTGGTTGAAGGGCAGGTACCGTTGGACAAACGGCTGGAATTTTAAAAAGTATTTGTAACGATAAACAGGTGAGTCTGTTTGTGGTATTTTTTGTACTAGTTGTTTTCCTATGATTTCAGTAAATGGTGCCACGTACATAACAAGTGTTCTGCGCTTTGCGGCTTGATTGACTGTATCTTAGGTTGTCAAATGTCTCAAATTTTATTTTTTCAAACAGTCAGGCGGGGTGCGTGGATCGGCGGACAAGTTAATGACCCAAAAGTTTTAGGCGCTGGCCAGGACAACCGGGCCCCATCCAGAGAAAAGCGCCAGGTCCCACTTCACACCAGTGTCAAAGTCATAGCAATAAAATTACTCTTCGTTTCAAATTAGATGAGGTACTTTCCTTTTTATTATATCCCAAAATAAATAACATATTACTAAATTTAGAAATAATTTAACTTTAAACTCTTTATTTTACCTATTTTACACTTAATGAGAAATTTTTATAACCACACAAATATCATGACCCCACAAAGTTTTTACCCCTTAAACTTTTAAGACCACAAGTTTTAAATTTTTTTTTTTTAAAATTTCGTGCCGAGTCAAACTATATAATCTAAATTGAAACAGAGAGAGTGTATATTATTTTCATAACTAATCCTTTTAAAATAAACCTTATTTTATACTTTTATTTTTCTCTATATGTCTCGATAAACTACTAAACAATTGAAAGGTAAAATATGGTTTACAAAAAGTTAAACGGAAATATTCATCAAATTAAACTAACAAATAATTAAAAGCTACTCCTAAAATTTACTAAAAGTGATAAAAAATATATTCCAAAATAAATTTCTCATAAACTAATTCGAACACTCAACCTTAACTTAAATTGTTTTTCCAATTTATTTTCAAAAAAAATAATTCACTTGAAATATAGAAACCACATCCTGATTCTTTTCGTGGGGTAAATAACTTTATTTTTTTTATTCTCCTCCCCTTTAATTCCTCTTTTATCTTTGGAACTATTGATCTTTAAGTGACTGGAAGCGGCCCTCTTGTCTGGGTAAATAACTTCACTTGAAGAGTCAATTGTGCTATCCTATGTATGTAAGTTGGATAACTTTATCATTTTTAGTTGGTAATGAGTCCAATAATTGATGGTTAATTCCAACTTATTATGCTTCTTTACAGCAGTAACACTAGGGATTCTCCTGTTAGATTATTTAGTATATTCGTGATGCCATATTCGCAACAGATGACGACATTTTCGAGAAACCATTCCACTCTTTTTTCACCTTACCTTTCTGCTTTATGGAATTAGTATGGTGATTTGTGGAGTATTTCCTTTGCTAGTTAATTAATTTAATAATGAATTTAGTTTTTGTACATTGATAATATAAATAGTTTTACAATATCAATGTAAAATCACCTATTGTAGCATATTGCCGACCTTATTTTCAAGGTTATAATAAACTGTTGTTGTTGAACTCATTCGTAATTTTGGATAAGAAGGTGATTTTTTTCTCCCTTTAATTTTGAAAAACGGTCAATTCTTTTTCCTAATTTAACCTGGATGCTATAGCTTTTGGTTGTGACTTGTGTGGTACAACATAAAGTGCTCATATCCAAAGTTTAGGCTTATCCAATACTCCTTTTTCTCTTTGGGATGTGGGGTTTGAATTTTAAGCACTACCAATGCAACTTACATCCGATATTTTCCTTGAATTTAGGCTTTAAGGGTGGGGGAGACCATTCTTGAATTGGACATTTCTGTTAGTAATGCTCAAAAAGGCTAAAAGCAAAATCAAAGATGGGAGACCTAATGCTGACCCACTATGTCTTATCCTGCCAGCTTCCAGAATTTCTTCAAGTTTCTACTTTACTACCATAAGTGAAGATAATTAAAATGGCATTAATTACTATTACTACTACCTACCAAAAGAAGAAAAAGTTATAGAGAGGACAAGGCTACGTGACTGCATCCTAGTGGGCGTTACTTATCTTCTTCTTGTTGTTGTTGTACTAGGACATTAGTGTTAACAGGAGAATCTAAGAGATAATCGACATTGATAAAGAGATGATCGAATCATAAGACGAGAGATATTTGGGAGAAAAATGTGAAGGGTATTATTTTCAAAATGAATTGTTTTTCTAATACATTGTAAGAGGTCTCATATGTACACCATACAATTAGGCCATTCACTTAATGGGCCAAAATAAGAATAACATAATTACACATGGGCATTGACTACTTAACACTACTAACTTCAGCTCCAACAATTAGGAGCTCGTAGTTTTTTTTTTCTTCCTGTTGCAATGCCACAGAGTAGTCCTCTTCGGCCCATGGTTTTAACTTCTTGTGTGCTATGCTAAGTAGTTAGGAGGTCGTAGTTTGTATTACTGCTGCGCTTAATTATAATCTAAGCTAGTACAATTTTATCTTTAAAAAATCTGACCTATATCAGTAAATCTGAAAATGAATGTGAAAATACTATCAACAAAGGTTGTGGTTAGGAAGTAAGAAGTATCCATCGATCCTTAACTAAAAGTTAAGTAGTACTCTATCGTGTTTAGTAGGAACTTTTCGGCTCGATTCCAAATTAATCGTACTCCTAAAGTTGAACAGTTTGCGTCCTCAATCATCATCATACTCAAGAGTCAAGAGTAAAGAAAACCAAACAATTGTCAACATGAAAATTTTGATCTATCTTGAAAATTCACAAAAGCACTTTCAAAGCTTATACATCTGCATTTTAAAGTTGTTGGAGAAAAAGAAAACAAGAGAAGGAGAGTGACCTAAAAAAGGTGAATAAAATAAAAATACTGAGCCTGGGCTTGGTGGCGTCTCAAATGGAACAATATATTAAGGGGTGGTATGTGGGCCGGGCCCGGTCCTAAGTGGGCTTTGCGGGTCCGGTCCTAAGCGGTCCTGGGCTTCGCGGGCTTCTCGTTGGAACCGGTCCGGGACCACAAACTAGCGGTCTCGTGTTAAGTGGGTCGGTCACGGTCCTAAGCGGGTCCTAAGCGGGCCCAAACGGTCCTAACTTATTTTTATATAAGTTAGAGAAAAAAAATGGTAATAAAAATATCTAAGGCAATTCTTAGTAAATTATATTATAGAATTGTCACCTAAATTTTTTAATTCAAATTTAAAGACAAAAATATTGTAAAGAAATATTCAAAGCAATGCGTTATAATATATATACTATACTATACTATATATACATCTTAAGATATATAAGCTATATTCGATTTACTATATATACATCTTAAGATTTATACATTAATATTCGATTTATATACTATATATACATCTTAAGATATATATATATATATATATATATATATATATATATATATATATATATATATATATATATATATATAGGATTATCACTTCTACTAATATCAGTTGTAATAGCAACACGACAATTTATATGAGTAAATAAATAGCGCAAATATTGTTCATATTCATATTTATATTTATAAATATCACTCTTTACGGTTGTGCGAGGAAAACCTTTATAAGTAGGATTATAAACTTTTTTAATATAATGCACAAAGTGAGGGTTAAAAGAAAAACTATAGGGTAAGCACATAACAGTAACCATTTTTGTCAATTCTTCCCGATCTTTTTTTGGATCATAATATAAAATACCACCGGTAACAGTGTTAATTCCCGGTTGAAATTGATTTGACCCGGTACTAAGGTCAACCTGACTAGGTGCACTTGTCCCCTCGGCCAAAGCTTTCATACGAAAATATCTAGCTTTATCTTGAGGGTGTAGCAATATGTGTCTAGTCAAACTTCCCGTCCCCCACCTCCCCGACTTCCAACATATTTAAAAACTAACTCTTTGCCACAAGTTTTACACTTAGCCCTATTTTTTTCTCTTAGTTGAGTAAAAAATAGCCAAACAAGAGATGTTTCTGCCCGTTTAGAAGGTTGTCTAGAAAAAGTAGAGGCAGTAACAGGAGGTTCAGACGGGGGATCATTTGGATTATTATTAATTGGGTTAACTTCAGGAGCAAGACTAATGGGTGTATCGTCATCCGGTTGTATTTTATCAAAATCTATTTCTTCATCATCATTTTCATCAATAGTTGGATTACCATAAAGAGCATTCATATATTCATGATTTAATTGTTCACCGGGTGTAATATTATGGCAAAATTGATTTTCGGTAAATTGTAATAAACTATTATCGCTATCAAGAATGGCAGGTGTAGGACGGGTAACAGGTTTCGGCCGGGGAGCTGGGGAAAGTGGAGGAGGAACAGATTGGCCACTAGATTCACCACTCTTGGATTTTTCCTTATTTTTACTAAATATTATTTTTAGGGAATAAGTCATCTTAATTAATCAAGCAAAGTAAATAAAACAAACAAAATTATAATATTAAAACTTAAGAGTTGGAATGAGTTTACCGAATTGACGAACAACTTGTTGAAAAATAATTATCGTTGAAGACTTGAAGACTTCAATTCACCAACTTCACAATTTTGCACAAATTGTAATAATTAAGTAAGCAATTATAGAAGAATATTAGAGAGAGATTGATGATTTTGTGAGAAAAATGAAAGAATGAGGGGGTATTTATAGTTGAAAATAGGAAAAAAGTGTAATTATAAAAAGTTTGGGGGGTTAAATGGCTATTTTGAAAATAGCTGGCAGACCAAACGACTAGTTTTTAAATGGCCAAACGGTCAATTTTTTTTTAAAAAAAATTATCTTTTGGGCCCGTTTAGGACCGCTTGAACCGGCCCACTTCTGAGCCAGTCCCGGTCTCGCGGGCCTCCCCTATGAGACCGGCCCACCACCCCACGGTCCCGGTCCTATCCGGTTAGGACCGTTTAGGCCCACCGCCCATGTGGACTTGCGGTCCTGGGCCGGTCCCGATCCTAACCGGCCCACATGCCACCCCTAAATATATATATAGCAGGGATATATTGAATCAGTAGGTGTGACCATACCCCTTATATTCTGCAATGGAATTATATAGCTAGAGTTGGAATTCTTAAAAAAGAATATGTACATATATTAAATTCACAGTCATTATTGTCACAAAGAAATATACTAGTACTAGTAGATATATTGGTGTACTTCAGATCCAGTTAATTACACAAAAAATTAAAAAGACAAGAGAAAATTATTAAAGAGGGGTGGGATCAAGATTCAAGGGACAGGCAGCCGATTATTGTGATTCTTTGTAATTCTCTTTTGATGATGGTTTGTTGGCTTGATAATAACGTGCATGAGGAAGGCGCTCACCTTTGACATGTCCGTTGTAGTATTCATTTCCATGTGAGGTTGATGTGCCCATCAAATTTTGTAGTAAATTAATTACCAAAAAAAATCTTTGTAGTAAATTGTTGTGGCTGGTTGGGGAGCAAAGGCATGTTCTACTACTAGTCGCTTTTCTTGACATTGCCATGGGACCTCTCTTAATTTTACTATGATATGCTTCTGTTGTTAACAGAGCCTAGCTTTAATTCTTTGTCATGCGGTTTACTGAATTTTAGCCTTTGGCTTTAAGGTAAACATCTATAGAATAGTCACAAGTTGGGGTGGGTGGGGAAGGTGTGTCTGATCCATTTTAATTGATTTTTTCATATATCAAGAAGGAACTAACTTCTTTTTTCTTCCAAAGTTGCCTTTGGAGTGAAAAGTTTAGTAGTATTTGTTATATTTCAAATGAACAAAATAAAGTTAGTATAGTCAATTTTATTATTAATTAACACTAAAAGATAGATTCCTTAATATGTGTAAAAACAATAAAAAAAAATAATTAAAGTGGACCGGAATGAGTACTTATTACACTTAGTATTATAATGGAGTAATAAATGGGGATTTAGTGAATAGTCATGAAAATGATTAGAATTCACATCATAAACTATTCAATAATCCAACAGGTAAAAGTTAAAAACACAATGAGTTGAGCTTAGACATGAAGACTGACCAGCGCAATTATAAAATATAGGCACCAACTAATAATTAACTTTCCCTGTACTTAATGCGTAAATTATGGCTGGATATAACGCTCCAATTAATCCATCAGAAACGATGCGTCCTTGTGAATTTGCTGTTTAATCCAAAATAATGGTCACAATAATAATTAAGACAATTATAGATCTAGGCCAGGCCATTTACGTGCTTCTTCCCTCCATTTGTCCATTCAAATTAAAGCATATATAGACCTCAAATACGGCTAAGATTGTTAAAGGATTTTCAAAACATAGCTTTACACACCTTCATAGTTCTTGATTTTTTTCACATTTTCCCTCCCTCAGAACCACCCTAAAAAAAAAAGGACAGACACAAGATGTGTAATACTGAAGCTTGTCTTAAAAATAAAAAATCCTTGCCGCTTAACAGGGAGATAGCACACAGAATCACCGTTTGTCACCCTAAGCATATGGGCCATGCAGTAGAAAATCCAACAGAATAGCGATTTCTTTGACTTTCATGCATCACATGTACTATATAGTATTGAGTTAATGTCTTGTGCATTTTATCCAAAAGAATTTTTACACTATCAGTTTAAATAGGGTAACTCTTCATACGAAATTTGATATGAGAATCTGAAAATAGAGTAATAACCTACTATATCCGGTCAAATTTCATAATGTGTATAACTTAAACTCTATACTATAGTATACCACTCATTTAGAAGACGTAATGTAAGTTTTCAAAGCATTGTACTTACCTGCTCGGCTTACAGTGCTGTTCAAATGTATCTGCCGCTTTTATAGGAGAAACAGAATATTGACCTTGTCACTGGAACAAACTACTTACCTCTAGGTATACATATGTATTATGATTCACGTTGGAAGAACTTGGCTTCCCTTTAATTTCATAATTTCAGATCAGCTATAGTAGCTTACCACGGGCTTCCTGGTAACCTATTTTGCTCGGACTCTCCGAAAATGTCGCCGGACACGTGTCGGATTCTATTTTTAGAGAATCCGACACGGGTGCGACGTTATTTTGGACAGTTCGCATAACATAGCTGGTAACTAACTAGCTGCTCAGGCTTGAAAATGCTCTAAATTTCAAAATGATTCACTCTAGGGTAATCTCTTCCATCCTGCCGACGTATCAGTAATTAATATATACCTCGATTGTAAGGCCAACACCAGTGTTTGGTCACAAGAAATTAAAGCAATAAAACCATCCATATAATGAATCAATAAACATAAACGTGAGGGGCGTTATGTAAGCACAAAATTTGATGTCCATATCTGTATACACACAACAATCTGCATCAGTCCTAGTATCAATCAATTGTGTATGAACAACTTCTAGCAATCCCTACAAGTCCCCTAATCGACTTGTCATAGACAAACATGAAAGAGACTTTACGTATTCTAATGTCGTACTTAAAAGCATGCAACACTGCATATATAATCTGGTATTAGCCATACTATATACATAGGAAAATAAAAGAACGTCAAGGTCCAACTAACTGAAAAATCACCCTTGGCTTTTCCCTGCGTAAGATTCTTGACCAGATGTAGCATCAACGAGTTTGGTATACTTGCGGTGACGCCTCTCTCTTGCATATAGTACCCAACAAATGAGTGACAGCATTACTGCAGCTGAGACTAGAGCTAAACCAATGTAGACCCACTTACTATATCGTGTCAAATCAGGACAATGTTCATCATGAATGACACTGACAGTGTCTCGAAGGAAAGTGCAGTCAAGTAATTCGCTAAGGAAAGGCCCAGAATGATACAGGCCGTTGCTAACGTTAACTACAGCAGTCATTTGGTTGTACATATCAGGGGTCAGACGGCCCACGGTGGAGCACACATTACTTGCTGAAACTTGGCAGACATAATTCCTCCAAACCTGCATTAATAGAATTGGAAGTTACTGAAGCTGTTTCTCCTACCATTCTGCGCAAGCAGCAGAAAAAGAAGCAAATAATCCATAGGAAATGGAATCCCAATTAAGGCTAATTCCTTAATTCGAGCTGTAATATTAGGTTTCTGAAACATGGACATGGTGTCTGACATAATCGAAAAGAACTTATTTTATGTCATTTTTAACACACCATAAGCGCCACCTAGTAAACGAGAAACTTCTCAAAAAGTTCTCTTTGAGCATTTATCTTCATAGTTTAGTGAAAAATTGTTCATATACCTGTGTAGCATTGCTAAGTTCCACCTCACCACTTGCACATTTCCGGTCTGTCTTGTCCGAATTAAATGGATTACAGAGGTTAGGGACCAATGGACCAGATTGGTTGTAACCGACACCTGAAGGCGGATCAATGTTTGAAACGTTGGTGATGATCCTGTTAGCCACTCCAACCAATTGGTAGGTGACCTCTTTGCTCTGAGACAATGTTTCTTGGGCAGTAGCAGTGTCCACACAAGGGATTATATCATCAAGTGACGTATGAGCTGTTGGGTTTTTTGCCCAATCATTCATGGCCACACATGTGTCCCCCGTTGCACTTAAATCGACAAAACAATTGTCAGAAATTTTGAAGTATATAACTGAGCAAGCAAAAAAAGAAGCTCACGGTATTAAAGAAAAATCAGTTTGTACGTTGAAGAATTATGAACCAGAAAGAACAGAAGAATGCATTTTCGTGATAGAGTTTTAAAGATCTATGTTCCAATATTGAAAGAAAAGATTTGTTTCTAAAAAATCCGTATATGTTAAAGACAGGACTATACACAAGTAAGGAGCTTCAGAACATAAAGTTAATATCTAGTAGAGGCAGCACAGCAGCCGTATTGATTTATTAATGCGTAAAAGATGTATAGTTTTCCTCTTTCAATTTGTCTTTTCTATCTTTTATTTTGTTGAAGCCCGGATAAGACAGATATAACAGGACAATTTGATAGAACTTACTTGTGAAGAACAAGAAATGCACCACATAAGATAAAGGTGACTGCAACGAGTATCCAGCCTACAATGACTAGGCTGCAAACAACAACATTCCCTTAGACTTCCAAAAAGATAATAGGTTCCTTGTTATCAAGAGAAGTATCTGTTCCAGTAATAAGACCTACATGTATACGAGAACCTGCAGGCCAAGTATAGAGAACACTGCAGCAGATTTTCAAACAAGCGTGAGGAAAGATCAGTACCAGTCAATGTGTACAACTATTAACTTTGAAAGACCAGAAAACTTACAGAAACCAAGTGCAGCTAAACCAAGCATTACAGCGGCAACAATGATGAGAACTCGCCTCCTGCAGTACATACCAAGAAGGCAATGAGTGAGACATCACAAAGTTCAATATAGTTCACAGGACTTAAATGAATTAGCCAAGAAGTGCTTACACCAAGTCTAAGATCATCATGATATCCTTCTTGTTCTTCTCAGTTTCTGTTTCAAGAGTTTCAGCGGCCGAGCTAATCTTGGTGTCAACCCTGTCAATGTTGTTTTGAACATCTTGAGGTAGAAAGATTTGATTAACTCCAGTGTGCTTGGCAACAGCCAGAATGTTTGACACATTCCTTAAACTGTCAACCGTTTCTCCTGCTTGTTGCACAACATAATCCAATGTATGTTTTGTACCGTCATGAAATTTCCCTTGTCCAGTATACAGAACAGCAGCACCAACTCTGTGAGGTACCAAGGCAGACATAAGTGATAAAGGCATATACAATTAATCTTTTTGTAATGAAAAAGAGATGATAGAGATAGAGTGATTACATTGCAGCGATGGTGAATGCCGTGAGAAAAATAAGTGAAAGTGCATAAGCAGTTCGAGAGTAACCATAACGTCCTCTCCGGCAGCAACAACAACAGACACAAACTAGGAGCAGGCAAATGGCACATGCCACAAACCAGAATAAAGCAATGATGAAAAGAGGGGCACCAGTATAAGAAACTGACTGTGTCAAGAAAAGATTTTTATCAGATAGTCACTACGTCGTCAATCATATAAGCTGAAAAGAATGAAGAGATGACTGAAAACGAGGCATATTGGCATATATATGCTAAGAAGACCAGAAAACACATGAGAGAGACCATCCTGAGAAATTCTACACATTTTGTTTGAGTGAAGTTAACAATCAGATAGAAGCTGACAACAAATCTAAGAAAGTGAAAATCCTTATGGCGTTTACAACTAGAAATTCATCTTAAGTGAAATCCATTTCCAGAAGTAAAAAAGTAAAGAGAACTCCTATTAAAAGCCAGCTATGGGTATAAAGCCAAGAAGTTGGAATATACCAGTCTCTGAAGAGTTTAGAGTAAAACCAATGTGACACGGTACAAGGATGTTATAACTAAGAATTATTGGCACTACTCTCTCTCTCTCTCTCTCTCTCTCTCTCTCTCTCTCTCTCTCTCTCATTCATTTCTTATCAGAACTCTTCACCCACCCAAAAATACACAATCACGTTTTAATTGGTAATGCATATAACAATCACTAAAACACCAAAAGCAATGTTAAAAAGAACCATAACAAAAATTAAATATGAAGATTTTAAAACGAAATAATAACCAAATTTCCAACAGAAAAAGGAACAGTATAAATGGGATTAAGGGCTAAAAAGAGAACTTACAGCCCAATAATGACTGTTACTGATGTTCCATCCACCAGTATAGTAACTCCGATCTTCAAGTGGATCTCTTCTATGTGTTCTTTCAGCAGCCAATACTAAAGATGAATTTCCAGTACCATTGCTTTCTGCCAGAAACCTTTTACTTCCATAAATTGGCTCACTGACTACACCTACACACAACAAACAGGGAAGGAAAATCAGAATAATCCTATGTAAGCGGCCCCCATTTAGTAAAAAGATTACAACTTTGAGGAAAAAACAAGAAGAATTCTAGGTAATTAGCAACCCCATTTAGTAAAAGAATACAACTTTGAGGGATAACAAAAATAATCCTAGGTAATTAGCGACCCCCGTTTAGTAAAAGAATACATCTTTGAGGAAAAAACAAGAATAATCCTAAGGTACTTAGCAACCCCATTTAGTAAAAGATTATAAGTTTGAGGAAAAACAAGAATACTTCTAGGTAATTAGCGACCCCATTTAGTAAAAGAATACAACTTTGAGGAAAAAACAAGAAGAATTCTAGTTAATTAGCAACCCCATTTAGTAAAAGAATACAACTCTGAGGAAAAAACAAGAAGAATTCTAGGTAATTAGCAACCCCATTTAGTAAAAGAATACAACTTTGAGGGATAACAAAAATAACCCTAGGTAATTAGCGACCCCCGTTTAGTAAAAGAATACAACTTTGAGGAAAAAACAAGAATAACCCTAAGGTACTTAGCAACCCCATTTAGTAAAAGATTATAAGTTTAAGGAAAAACAAGAATACTTCTAGGTAATTAGCGACCCCATTTAGTAAAAGAATACAACTTTGAGGAAAAAACAAGAAGAATTCTAGGTAATTAGCAACCCCATTTAGTAAAAGAATACAACTTAGAGGGATAACAAAAATAATCCTAGGTAATTAGCGACCCCCGTTTAGTAAAAGATTACAACTATGAGGAAAAAAACAAGAATAATCCTAAGGTACTTAGCAACCCCATTTAGTAAAAGATTACAAGTTTGAGGAAAAACAAGAATACTTCTAGGTAATTAGCGACACCATTTAGTAAAAGAATACAACTTTGAGGAAAAAACAAGAATAATCCTAGGTAATTAGCAACCCCATTTAGTAAAAGATTACAACTTTGAGGAAAAACAATGGCTTACCGTCAACCAGAGAAGTCCCATTAACAAAAGAAAACGAGAGTGTAGATACTAAGAGAAAGCAAAGTGCAACCATAAGAGGAACTTGGTTCAGTTTTGTGTGTGACATGACTGTCTTAATTTCTGAGGCACAAGTTTTCAACTTTGGAGAGAATTGTTTTGAGTTTTTTCTTGTGATAAACGGCTATCCAGTATTACAAGAATGTGGTCCTTTTAAAGGAAGCCGAAAAGGTAATCATTTACCTAGTCAGGATAACATTTATACTAAAAACAATAGTGGAAAGACGTGTGAGAAGCTGGTGGTGGACTTCTTCCATTCCGTATTTTGGTTGGTTTTCACGACAGTTGTTATTGTTATATAATACTCTATACACGGTTTATAGTGCATCGCCAGTTTAAAAAAAAAACAAATCTAACATAAAAAAGGTCTGTATTATAATTTTTTACTAGCATGGCTGCACATTCTATTCACCAAAATTCAAATATATGAGAATATTTTTTTACTTATGTTATTAAACTCGAGATTTCATAATTCTCATTCTCCTACGATCTACGTTGGCCACTATGCTACAAAAACTCTATATTATACATATGATTGGTTTCTGTTTTTAAAATCTACTTTACTAATACAACTCTATACTAGCCTTGAACCAAATGTTATGTGCATGAGGAACTTTTCAAAGGTCTATAGTAAAATGGATAAAATAATGTCATTTTTCTTTTAAATTGTTGATTGATAAAACTCAAGATATTTATGTAATCAGTATATGGACATCTTATGTTAAGGACTTACTCTGTTGACTGTTCATTGTCCAGATAACGGCTAGTTAGCTATTGCACAATCTCAAACTTTATTGCTGTCGTTATCATTTTTTGGTTAACTTCAATGCATCCATATTAATGACCTTCATTTTGGCCTTATTAATGATTAATTATTTAATCCTACATTGATAAGTTATGGCATGTTCGTATTGAAAGTTAACTTATTTTTATTCGGCTATAATGGGATAGTTTTTACCAAATGGAAAGAGATATGAACAGGTTCTTCGAACTTGAAGTCGACGACCAAAAAAATTTACCCATTTTTGGATTGGTTCGGATTTTCTAATTACCAAATCAAACCAATTGTTTCGGATTATTAAGTCTAAAGATCAAACCAAACCAATAAAAGTCGGATTTTTTAGTCTCGAATTTTTCGGGTTTTCGGGTTTTTTGGGTTTTTTTCCTAAAGTCTTCATAGCACAAAACATAGAATTTTTGCTCCAAATATTTCTTTAATCCTAGTAAGACAGAACTATATAAGGTATTTTTTAATAAAATAACATAAATATTGGATGAGTTATGGCATTATACTAAAATATTCAATAATAAAGATAATAAAATCGCACAAAATAAATATTATTAATCAGCCATAATGAAAACAAACATAATTTAAAATTACTAATAAGTTGCTAAAATAAGTACGACTAATAAGTACTATTATTGACATGACTAAACACTATAAAAGAAAAATAAGTTATGCATTTTATCTAAATCATGTATAAGCTAAAAATAGATATCCAACACTATTTTCATTGGTAGTACAATTGAATTGAATGCCTTTTATTATCATTAGTATTGATTTGATTTTGGTTTAGGATTTATTTGAGTTACTAACATTTATTGACTATAAAACTTATTGGAGCATCCAAAAATTATAAGTCCAAGTTTGAAATAATACATAAAACTATGAAAAAACTTAAGAAATATTTATAAACTACACTACAATAAATATTTTTATGTATTAAATATATTTAAAACTTCTATACATATAATGTCGGATTGGTTTGGTTTCGGTTTGACTTTTTTTAGTTAAAACCAAACCAAACTAAATATGGTTGGATTTTTTTTCCAACACCAAACCAAATCAAACCAAACCATAATCGAACTTTTTTCTCTGTTTGACTCGGATTATCGAGTTGGTGCGATTTGTCGGTTTCATTTATACACGGTGTTTATGCTAGTATATTTGTAGCGACAGATTTTGGTTCTAGCCTTATTGGTCGGCTGTTACCTTGCGATTAAAGGTTTTCACCTTTTCTAGAAGTTGACTATAGTTTTATAGGTCTATTTAAAATGGAATTTGGCACGTAAAATTATTTTCATGTTAAATATTTCTTTTGTTAAGTTATCTGTTGTGAAGTTTTCTAGTATTTGATTAGGTATAGAGAGACCTATGGTAATAGTAGAAGCCATCAAGCTATGATGGGGAATAAGCCTAGGCGATGATTTTGAATATTGAATTAAGTTCAGTAACAATATACATGTATTACTAAATTAATTAATACGAAGCAAGAGTTATAGATACTTAAAGGAAGATAACCTGCATTCGTAGGTGACAAGTCTGGTATGATGTATAATATTCCCTTTTGTTAAGAAAGAATGATTGAGAAACGTAAATAATAATAATAATAATAATAATAATAATAATAATAATAATAATAATAATAATAATAATAATAATAATAATAATAATTTTAATGTTGCATATTTTTTAAAATTATTATTATTAATTAAAAGAGATGAACGGGAAAGGAAATATTACATTAGTACGATTCGATCCCTTACCACATTGTTTATCCTAAAAAATGAGTAACAATTAAATTTGTACGCGGTTAAAGGATATGTGATTTAATTTAATACAAATGATTTAACAACAATAAATAATTAAATTAAAGAAAAAATGAACGATCAAACCAATTATAATGTGATGATCAAGCCTGATCTTGAGTTGAATACTGAAGTTCGGCCTCGATCAGTCTCTCGATATAAGCTCAGTTGTGATTAAAGAAGATAATAACTTAAGATCACTTTGAATAGTAGCTAGAAGACAAAAATAAACTTTTTATTGCTTTAATTTGCGTGTCAATAGTGTGTCAAAATAAAATAAACTTTACCCTTTATATAGTAGAGAAGTTTCGGTCCTAGTACAAGTCTAGATAAGATAAAAAAATTCTTTTTCAGTAAATGCCGATCCGTAGTTGATATCGGATGGGATTCGTATAGTAATATCTGGTTGAGGGCGAACATTATGACTCCCCACTTGTCATGCATAACTGTTCCCCTTTTTTCGTGGTCTAGAAACTTTGCTTGATCTTGGTCCGTTACCTTTTTCGTGCCCGATCCCAGATACATCGTTCACTCTTTTCGGATCCCGATACGAGGGGTCCTTCGGCCCAGCTTGTAGTCGCGTCGAACCGTGCTTCCCTCTTGATTCCTTATTGGGAAATCGGGAAAAACTTTGTTTATTTTGAGGTCGTTTTCGCGCCTTTGTAAATACTTTTGGATTATGTAAAAAATTTCCTTCGGCAACACTATGTCTTTTATTTTTCAGTACATATTTGTAATTTTTTATTTAAAAATCGATGTTAATTCCTTAGCATAGAATTAGACGTAATCTATAGTACCCGTTCTCCGAAAACCTGTATGAGGCCCGATTTCGATAATAACTTCAAGTTGTTTAGGCTTCGAAATCTCAAATAAAAAACGAAGACCTTTAAGATACTTGAGTGTTTTAGTCGTACACGATGGTGTTTTGCTGAGGGTAACCTTTTGATAGGTTTTAATAGTATGTAAGGGCCGTACTTTCTGAGTACGGACTTGGACGTCTCCGAGCCATTTTAAGTTTGTCGTAGCCTTTCATGTTCGGGCCTTGCTTAATAGGCTCGGTGCCTCCGGGATTTAATAGCCCGAGCTATCCGATCTTTTTATTGGATGACAGTCCCCGAGTCGGGGTGGCCCGTAGGCTCTAGGATTCAAGATCCGTTATTTGTCTTAGGTAACTCAACGAATGTATCGATGGTATAAAATGCGTAGTGATAAAATATAGAGGGCAAATTTCTTTCATTGTTTTGCATGTAGAGTACATAATGGGGGCGCATAAGCTTTATGCCATGGCAAGAGTGGGCTACATGGGTACAGTTTATTTGACCGTTTGACCCTTACAACAAATCCTAATCATCAAGTATTGGCTTAAAATATTATTGATACCCAATTTTTGCCCTCATATTTTTTAAATAATATATATTTGTATTTTAAAGTGATTTTACATAATTTTACAATAATAGCCTATATTTTATACATAACTGTATTTATTATATTCTTTTATACTAAAATAGTATTTCTTATATTTTTATAATGTTGAGTTGTTATTTTCAAGAATTTTACTATGTGAAGAATATTTTACTATTTATTAGTCATTTTTATAAATTTTTTTCTTAATTCGTTGTATTTAAAATCCAATCCAATCCCAAGCCAATTTTCGGACCAAATTAATGGCCCAAACACCCCAAACCTTAGCCCAATCTGCCTTGGTCCAAACCAACAACCTCTTTATTTCAACCCGGTCGCAAACCACTTCAAACGACCCGCTCCACCATTCTTTAATCCAGACCGTTGATCTCTCAAGATCAACGGTCCACAATAACCCCACCCTTTTAATTATATCCGCCCCAAATCCTAACCCCATCCTTCAGAGATAGCCGCCCCTAAATCCTCTCTACTCTTTTCTTATCATCTCAAACCCTAATAGCCTCTTCCTCAATCTTCCCCGATTTTAGTCCTAATATGGAATCTCCTCATGATTTTTCTTCCATGTATGCTCGATCTCTCCGTTATTTACATTGTATTGGTATCACATAATTCTTGCCTATCGTTGGCAAGCATACGGACCTAAATCAAGCAAAGTCATCTCCAGACCTTCGAGATTTAGACGATATTTCGTCTATATACACTCACTACCAGGCTTACCAAGATCTTCAGCCGATTTTGGGTTCTAATCAAATTAGAGTTTGCCTGATTCTTTTTTCTAATTTTTGTTTCTTAAACGATTCTGCATGCTCCCTTTTCCGTATTTATATTTGATTTATTGTGTTTTCTTGTTTAGAGGTTTGATTTTTACTACTATATAACCCTCTCCCCAATTTACCCTTGGGACAGACTTTAATCGCTAAAAAACTACTATTATCCTCCTATTCTTTCTTGTCTTATACTATTCTGAGGCTCAATCTTTTGGCCGGCTGAAAGCCAAGGCCACTGAAATTTAATTCTCGAAACTTTCTCAGTGTGAGCATTGTCCGGGGTTCATTCGAAACCCTTGGGAACTCTGACGCACTGAGATTCCTGGGAGTTACTGTCCGTTTTGCTATTAACATTGAAGGGCTGCTGAAATTACTCCTTTTGTCTACTTGTTCTTCTGTAACTAGTAATATATCTATGACTCTGGCAATTTTATTTCTTTCCGCCTGTATTCCTGCTCTGTATATCTATGTCTCTAAGAATTTGTATGAATCAACATGCCATCATATGTTTGAAGCTCTTCTTGAGGCTCTATGCCTTCTAGTAGTTCAACTTGCCTATTTGTTACCTTGATTCTGCCTTCTTAAGCATGTCTGCTAATGTATGTGCTCGAAAGCTTATTATTGTTGCCTATTCTGAGTTTGGTTTCTTGCCTTGTCCTCTACTATTATGAATATCTAACTCGTGCCTAGAATGTGTTCTAATCCCTGTGGAGACATTCATGCCCAATCTGTTATCTTTCTGGAGTTCTACTGTTAAGCTATGACCTATTCCCATGCTATTTGTAACTCTATTGTGTTTTTGAGTTGCTCAATCCTGTGTGCCTCAGTATTAGTTGAGACCTTTAGATTAAATATCATAACCAGCATTTTCTCCTATATGTGGCCAACTAGTATGAGGTTTGATGCTTGTCTGCCCTACTAATGTGAAGTTGACATTCTTTTGTTTACTATAAGTCTTCTGATATTATAACTGATACTCAGCATGTTATAGTTTCTCACTCTCAACTAAGTGATTGTTCGATCATGAACTTTTTCTGTTATGTTGTCTTCACTAAGGTTTCATGTTAAAACTTTCATGTGAAGGCTATGCTCTACTTGTTCTTGTCTATGACTCTATTAGATTCTCATGTTTAAGTCTTATGTCTAAAGTTCTTTTAGGCTAATTCTGAATCAGTTTACTTTCGAAACTTTTTTTTTGGAATAGTTCACTATCCTATGATGGTCAATCATATTACTTTAGCTTTGTTTCTGAAAATACAAGCATGAATCAGCCTTACGAACTTTTCTGTATTTCATGTATTCTTGTCTACGTGTTTTTGGCTAGAACTGTTGTTAGTTACAGCTTTAGGAGTTAAGTGTGAAAAGTTGTTAGTCTATTCCATGAATGGTTTGTCACCTGTATGGTTAAGTTTGGCATTCATTCGGCCAAGTAAGTTATTCCTTGGGCCTCATGTTGGGTTATATGTGTTGTTGGACCTGGAAAGATTCCACTGCCCTTGTGAGCCTGACATTTGGATATGTTAGTTAATGAGGTTTCTGAAGGCCCAGAAATTCATTAGGTTATTTTGTAGCAGCCCTATACTGTTTGATAGGACTTGTATTTGTTTCAGTCTGTATTTCTATTACCTTTGAATTCGTATTATTCCATTTTGGTCATGTAACTTGTAATAACGAATAATTGGGGTGCTAGTGAAATCGGAGTAAACGAGTATATTCTAATGCTTGCATAAAGGGTAGAAGACATGCTTATAGGGTCTATGTGGTCTATTTGCTATTTCATTCAGCATGCCTTATATGTTATTTAGTTTAATGTGTTGTACACTAATAGAAAGCATACCAATAGGAATCACGCACACACTTCACTTCACTTGCCAAAATATGCTACACTTGTTTCCATGTCTACTATTCAGCGCTCTTAGATAATATGCCTATCGGATACAACAATACAATACCTTTGCTTATCTAGATACTATAACTATAGGGTCTTAACTAATTAATCAACTGCTTCATGCTATTTTTGTACTAGTACAATTAGATAGCATGCCTATAGGGATAAAGTGTTATAAATTCAAGTCTAATTGTCAATTGTTAGAAATCCCGCCTATAGGGTGTTTATTGACGCTACTAATCCTGTGTTTTCGAACGACCTCACTGCCTAATTATGCGAATGTTAGAGATCATGTCTATAGGGCACTATCACCTGCCTAAGATGCATACCTATAAAATCAGTGCTGACAATTTAGAGTTATGGGATTGTTTTGTATTACCTTATTACGCAAACGATTAGAAATCATGTTTATAGGACTTGTAACGCTCTAATTTGCATATACGTTAGTCCAAAAATTACAGCACTACCTGTATAATACTGAAATTATATAGAAATCATGCCTACAAGACTTAATGATTCTAATACGTCTTAATGATGTCTACTGCCTAACCAGAAATCTGTCTGCGTGCTTTCGTGCTTATGTGTGGAGGTTAACTTGAGACTTTTATTGCTATTGTATGCAGTCCTATCTATTTTGAATGTCACCCAGTTTTATCATTTTGAGCAACCTAAGCAAAGTCTAGAACCACCTGATAGTAGGTCCAAAGCCTCCTAGACCATAGGCATGAGACGGGTAGTGCACGCATAGGGTACGACTTAGAATTGAATTAGAACGCCTTTAAGTAAACAACTTCAACATAGTAATCGGGTCGATGAAAATGATAGTCTGTGCCCGATGAATAATACGAGTAACCTCTACCTCCAGAGAGTTGCGAAGTATTATTTATGTTGCACGGGGTGATCCTTTAGGCTAAAAAACTTAGGACCCCCTCCTCTCTTATATGTGTGCTAGTCATACTTAGTCATTTAACATAGATCAATATAGTTTTTAACTTTGCAATTATTAAGACCTGTACCGATTCTCATATGTTTTAATAAGACTCTACAAATTCTGAATTTCTCTTCTATTTATTTGATCACCTAGCTTAATTACATAATCTACATAGTCTAAAGTTCGGACGGGACCCATAGTTGCAAACCTCAAAGAGTGCCTAACACCTTCTCTTTGAGGTAATTTAAGCCCTTACCCGATCTTTAGTGGCGTTGACTAGTCAAATAGAGTTATTTGCAAATAGGTGCCCTAACACACCTTAAAATCGTTATGTGGCAACTTTTCTCTTTCAATACCTCCTTCGAAAGAGTTGTCACATGTCGAAACCCTCTTTCGCGAGAAAATGAGACGCGATAAATATTAAATAATAACACCTTCTAAGGATCCTAACTTAGGGGATAATCCGGTATAGGTGATTAGCAACTCCGGCTTTAGGCCAGCCTTCAAAACTAAGGTAGCACATTTTACTATTGCCTTATTAAAAATCTTGCCGTAAAACCCACTTCGAGAAAATCGGTTCAAGGAAAAAAGAGTACAACCCGTGCTTTCAGACCTAATTATCATATTTGCCATCGGCCTAGTACCTACATAAGTTAGTCCATAATATAACAAATTAAAAAAAGGAAATTGTTTTCGTACCTTAGCAGAAGTACCGCTTTAAGTGTGCCACATTCCAGTTGTTCGGTAGTTATACACCATTTCCCGACTCGAGTTTATATGAACCTTTCCCGATTATTCTGGCAACTCTATACGGTCCATCCTAGTTCGAGCCTAGTTTCCCGTCGTTTGGGTCCTTAGTGTGGAGTGTTACTTTCCTTAATAGCAAGTCCCCGACTTGGAAATGTCGAAGGTTAGCTCTTCGGTTATAGTTCCTCCTCACTCGTTGCTTTTGGTCAGCCAACCGGACCAGGGAAGCTTCTCACCTTTCATTCAATAAGTCAAAACTCATGGTCATGCCTCGTCGATTGACATTTTAGCAGCATATTGTAACCTGAGGCTCGGTTCCCCCACCTCGACCGGGATTAAGGCTTCTGCGCCGTAGACTAGAGAGAACGGGGTCGCTCTGGTACTTGACTTCGAAGTCGTTCGATATGCCCACAAGATTTCAGACAAGATTTATTTCCACTTTCCCTTCGAATCGGTCAGTCTCTTTTTCAAGTTTTGGAGTATAGTTTTGTTCGTTGACTCCACTTGTCCGTTACCACTAGGGTGTTAATGTGTTGATAATATATTTTTGATTTTGAGGTCCTCAAAAAACATACTTTCCTTGCTGCCGATGAATTGCTTTCCGTTTTTGCAGACAATCTCGGCCGGTATCCCAAATCGATATATTATGTGATCCCAGATGAAGTCGATGACCTCTTTCTCCCAAACCTTCTCGAATGCCTGAGCCTCGACCTACTTTGAGAAATAATCGGTCATGAGTAGTATGTATTGGGCTTTACCGGACGCCCATGGCAGGGGACTGACAATGTCCATCCCCTATTTCATAAACGCCATGGCGATAGGACCAGGTGAAGCATCTCTCCCGATTGATAAATTATTGGCGTGTGTCGTTGACACTCGTTGACTTTTTGTAGGAATTCTTTTGCACCCTTCTCCATCTCGTTCCAGTAGAACCGACTCTAATTAACTTCCGAACCAGGTATTCTGCTTCGAGTGGTTCCCACAAGTGCCCCGTGGACCTTTCTCATGGCGTAGTTATTCTCTCCCGCACTGAAGCACCTAGCTAGTTGGCCGAAAAAGGATCTTCTGAACAGTTTCCTCTCGACCAAGCTGAACCTGGCAGCTTTGAAGCGGAGGGCTCTCGATTCCTTGGGATCCAATGGCAATTTTCCCATCTTCAAGTTGTCTATGTATTTTTTTTCTCCAATCCCAAGTCAAGCTAGTCGAGTTTACCTCGGCATGACCTTCTTCTACCACCGGATTTATCAGTTGTACCACTGCCCCCGAGTCGAATTCATTAGAGTTGACAGACAACCCCAAGTTAGCTAATGCATCAGCCTCACTATTTTGATCCCAAGGTATGTGTTGTAGAGTCCATTCCTTGAATTGGTGTAAGGTCACCAGCAACTTATTCAAGTACCTCCGCATTGTTCCTTTTTTTACTTCGAACGTCCCGTTGACTTGATTTACGATAAGGAGGGAGTCATATTTGGCCTCGATCACTTTGGCCCCCAGGCTCTTAGTCAGTTCTAGACCTACAATCATGGCCTCATACTTGGCTTCGTTGTAGTCAATTTTACAGTTCTGATAGACTGCCTAATTACGTTACCCGTAGGTAGTTTCAATACAATACCGAGCCCGAACTCCTTAGCATTGGAGTCATTGTCCGTGAATAGGGTCCAGATCCCCGAGTTAATCCTGGAAGTGAGCAATAACTCCATTTCGACCTCGGGTACCAAGGCTAGTGTAAAGTCGGCCACAAAGTCTGCCAAAATCTGGGATTTTATGGCGGTCTTAGGTTTGTACTCGATATCATACCCACTAATTTCTACGGCTTATTTGGCTAACCAGTCCGAGATATCGAGTTTATGCATGACATTCCTTAGTAGATAGGAGGTCAAGACACATATGGGGTGGCGTTGAAAGTATGGTTTTAATTTCCTAGAAGCGCTTAGTCTGGCGAGCGCTAATTTTTCTAAGTGAGAATACCTAGTTTCGGCATATCCTAGGGTTCCACTAACATGATAAATAGGAAATTGTGTACCTTTTTCTTCTCGGACTAGGATACCACTTACCTCCACCTCGAAAACCGCCAAGTAGAGGTATAACTGTTCGTCTGTCTTCGGAGTGTGCAACAAGGAAAGGCTCGATAGGTATCACTTAAGTTTTTCTAAAGTTTGCTGGCATTCCGGTGTCCAAGATAAGTTGTTCTTTTTTTTCAATAGTGAGAAAAGCCGATGGCTCTTATCCGACGATCTTGAAATGAACTGGCCCAACGCAGCTATCCGCTCGGTCAGCCTTTATACTGCATTAACGTTGTCGACTATGTTGATGTCTTCTGTGGCTTTTATTTTTTTCTTGGTAGATCTCTATTCCCCCGTTAGATACCATGAACTTGAGAAACTTGCCCGAGCTGACCCCGAATGCACACTTCTCCGGGTTTAACTTCATATTGTACTTACTTAATACGTCGAAGGTCTCCTGCAAATATTTCAAATGGTCCTATGCTCGCAGGGACTTTACCAATATATTGTCAGTATAAATCTCCAATGATTTCCCTATTTGTTCTTCGAACATTCGGTTAACTAGGCGTTGGTATGTGGCACCAACGTTCTTTAGTCCGAACGACATTACATTGTAATAGTAGGTGCCGAATTTTGTTATGAAAGAATTTTTTCTTGATCGTCCGGGTCCATCCAAATTTGATTGTACCCGAAATAAGCGTCGAGAAAATTCAGTATCTTGTGTCTGATCATCGCGTCGATCATTCGATCGATGTTAGGAAAAGGGAAAGAGTCCTTCAAACACGTCTTGTTTAGATCCTTATAATCTACGCAGATTCTAAGTTATTTCCTTTTTTAGGCACGATTATTATGTTAGCTAACCAATCTGGGTATTTAACCTCCTAGATGGAACCTATTTTTATAAGTTTAGATACCTCGTCCTTGATGAATGCATGTTTGATCTCGGACTGTGGCCTTCTCTTTTGCTTAACCGGATGAAACTTTGGATCCAAGCTCAATTTATGAGTTGTTACCTTCGGTGGAATCCCTGTCATGTCTAGATGGTACCAGATGAAATAATCGGCATTAGCTTTAATAAAATCAATAAGTTTTGTCCTAAGCTCGGGGGTTAATCCCGTGCCAGGTATACGTTTTGATCAGGTAGGTGCTCGATCAATATAACATGTCCCAACTCCTCGATCGTTGATTTGGTGGCGTCAGTGTCATCAGGCGCTATGAAAGATCTCGAGATGCTGTAATTATACTCATTGTCCGCTCCGTACTCCTTCTATTTTTTAGCTCGGTTAAGGCCGGTATCATTGATTGCTATCTAGTTTCTTTTTCTTTGGTCGGTTCCGTGCTTTTTGATGTTGACACCACGGGCACCGAGATTACTTCATCAACAGTGAACATTTCCTTCGCGGCTGGTTGTCCTCCATACACTGTTTTGACTCCCCCCCTAGAGTGGGAAATTTCAGTGCCTAATGTAATGTCGAAGGTACCGCTCTCATGTTGTGAACCTATGGCATTCTGAACAAGGCCTTGTACCTTATATCCACTTCGATCATGTAGAACTTTGTTTCTTAGGTAGTCCCGGAAGTGTTTACCGATAAAGTTATCTCACTCTTTGTGATATCACACACCATGTTGAATCCGTTCAATACTCGGACTGCCGGTACGATCTGATCCTACAACCCAATTATTCTACAACTCTTGATCTAATGATGTTGGCTGAGCTACCTGGATCAATTAACACATTTTTAATCTGATATTTATTGATAAGTACGGATATTGCTTGTCCATCGTTGTGAGGTTGGACGATGCTTTCGGCATCTTCGGTGTTGAACGAGAGGGATCCTTCCGGGACATAATCCCAGGTGCATTTTTCTCTCGTTATATAAACTTTGGTGCATTTTATCATTAGCCCCTGGAGGACATCAACTCCCCCAATGATCATGTTGATTACGTGTTGGGGCTTCTCTTGTTCGACCTATTTGTTGGCGTCCCTGTTTCTGAAGTGGTTTTTGGTTCGGTCGCTTAGGGATTCTCGAAGGTGGACATTGTCGAACAATCGAGCTACTTCTTCTCTTAGCTGTCATCTACCGACAATCTTCGCTCCTATGACCGTAAGTACCGTGGTACTTACACACCAAGCTAGGATCTCTCTATGTAGGGTCTGACTGTAGTGGTCTTGTCCACTTAGTCTCTTTAATGTGTCATATGGCCGACACTATGCTTGCAGCGTTCACATTTAAATTATACTCTGATAATCTCGGTGCCTCCCTACTCCTGAGAGACCAATCAAACCCGCTCTTTCTCATCAGGCCCTGGCTGCTCGGTCCACGATCATTTCTCTTATCGTTCCTTGTCGGGTGGCACCCAAATCTATTTCCCCTCCGATCCGTGTTGTATGGCTGGTGTCGACATCGAATCAGCTTTGGCTCCTGATCGATGATTCTCTTAAACTTGTCACCGGTTTTGATTAGGGAAAACAGACCCCGAAAGGGCCCCGAGTTGGTTGTCTTCGACTCTAATCTTTGATAGATACCTGTTGTGGACGTCGGCCCAGGTAACCATCGGGTACTCCACCAAGTTTTTCTTTAGCTGTTGAAAAGCCACGGAACTTTGGGGGTTGAGCCCTTGAGTAAATGCCTCAACGACCCAATCATCCGCGACCGGTGGCAAATTCATCTGTTCCATCTAGAACCTCAATACTAACTCCCTAAGCATCTCGCTATCCCTCTGCTTGACCTTGAAAATGTCTAACTTTCATGCCCCGAACTTGATGGAATCGGCATGGGCCTTTACAAAAGCATTTGCCAGCGTAGCAAATGAGTCAATAGAATTCAGAAGCAAGTTGTGATACCATATCATTGCTTCCTTAGACAAGGTTTCTCCAAAAGTTTACAGCAACACCGACTCAATTTCATCGTCTTCTAGGTCATTCACTTTGATTGCACATGTATAAGAGGTTATATGCTTATTTGGATCCGTAGTCCCGTATTACTTGGGAATGTCGGGCATTCGAAACCTTTTTGGGATCGACTTCGGTGCCACGTTCGGTGGGAAAGGCTTCTGAATGAACTTTTTGGAATCCGGCCCTTCAATATCGGCGGCGCTCCCGGGATCTGATCGACCCTGGATTTATATGTTTCCACCTTCTTATCATTAGTCTTTATCGTTTTCTCGCCAGACTCCACCCGTTCTGTCAATGCATCGCGATCTTCATCACCTCGGAAGTTTCCCCGAGCCCGAACTCATCCGGTTCCACGGCGACTTGTTCATCCCTTCGAGTATTTTCTTGGGAGTGCTCGGGCTCAAACATGTTAGGGGTGTGGCTATGGTTCTATAACTACATTATCGCCGCTTGCTGAGACTGCAACATTTCGAAAATCAACCACAGGCTCACCCCATCACCTTCACCTTCGGGCGCCTCCCGAGCCGCTGATCGGGGTTCCCTACGAATGTTGTTTTCGGGATCAGTCACTAGATTGATGTTGATGGAAAACTGTGAGTTGGCGGATAGGATACCATTGTGATCAACAAGGGGCACATCATTGTTAGGTATCACGTTATTGTTCTCACAATGATGACCTGACTCACGTCAACGTTCAAGTGAGCAGACTAAGAATTTGACATTCTTAGGCTAATCTAGAATCAAAATATTAAAGAAAAAGCATAAAACAGGGTATGTTATGGAGATTCGTATCATATCACCGCTATTATCCTTAGCCTCTGATCAGGCCCAACTATGCCTTGTAAGAAGGACTAAGTGGTCGCTGCAAATATAACCCGGTTCAAGTCCGAAGTCGAATCCCACAGGGAACTAACCTATTTACTATAACCTTAAATAATGCTAATGATAAGCTCAGACAACTTCCAGATGCAATAGTTTTATGAATAATCAGTGAAATTTATTTAGCCAAGGAAAAATGACAATAACATTAGCAATAATCAAGGCAAAATTGAATTCAAGAGTAAAAGGATCTAGGGCTATTGATTTCCCTAATTGCCGGATTAATTCTCAACTCTTTAGCTATAATCTCGCCGTAATACTCTATGAGGATTATGATTTTTGGGCTACCGTAATTACCTTTCGATCAATTACGATAATTTACTAGAAGCATTCTCTCTAACTACTCTAGTTAACAATTTATGCAACTCAGAATCATCCCACCAAAGCTTCGTTATTTCTAACTCCACTTTTAAATTCAAGTAATTAATCTCTTAACTTCCCCCAAAGTGGTGTTGTTCAATAACAATCTAACTAAGTGTTCTTTCTCAAGCAACACAAGGTGAATAGACACGATTAATAGAGGGCCCTTTCAATTAACCATAATACAATACGTAATTGAACAATCATAGAACAAACACGGCTATATTATAACAAAATAGAGTCAAGACTTCATCCAACAATTGGTTCCATCAACCCTAGATAACAGATTTAGCTACTCATGCTAATGGAAAATAAATCACTAAAATAATTCATAATCAACAAATAGAAGTATCAAGAAGAAGATGAACACTCTTAGGAATTTATCCGTCTTCTCCCCCTCGTTCTTGCCTAAAAAATCTTCTAAAAATAGCGCTGACTCACTTCTGGGCGAGTTTAGGTTTCATATAGGTTTAGGTTAGTCGCCTAGGAAATTACATAATTAACCCTGCGTGTTTGGCTTTCGTCCGCGGCCGCGGATTCGATCGCGGATCCGGCCGCAGATTTGGACTGCCTCACTGCCTTGAGTTCGCGGCCCACTCCGCAGCCGCGCACCTGGAGGGGTCGTTTCGCTTGCTTTCCTCGCTCCTTTTCGATCGGGATAACCTTCGATTGCCCTTTCACATTCCACGTTGACTCCAAAACACTCGTTAGCTCCCTCCTAGCTCGGAGTAGCTCCTGCAAAGCATAAAATTCTTAATTAGAGCATTTTGTTATCTTTTAGCATTCAAATATCAATAAAGTGCGGCTAAATTAGAGTGTAAGTAGTGTCTAAATTGCATGAATATAGCATACTATCAACACCCCACTTAAAAATCATTGCTCATCCCCGAGCAATCAAACCACACTCTAAGAGGCTTCACTGAGCGACTTTCCTACTCGACACACCAAGAATATTTCACATAAATTGAGTACATTAGTGCAACATCTACACCTCAAGAGTTGACTCCCTCTAGCCACACAATGTTCCTAACTGGCTTACTTACTCTATATCAAAGGTCCAAACTTACCTCTCCTTCATGAATCAAGTGCCTGCTCACAACAAAAGAGACTCATTTCCCAATCAGTAAAATTCACACATACTGAGGAACTTTAAAAGGAACAGAATTCACTCACCCTCAGAAATGACATTCTTGTGCCACAGAAAATGCACTATAGTCTTGCCCGTAATGTACGAGTCTACTAATTGAGCTCACTTAGTCTAGGATCAAGTAGGACTTTATTTGGATATAATGTAGGCTGTAAGTTGGGTAGGATATATTTGGATATATAATAGTGACTATACCTCCCTAAGCACTTTAATACATTTATTTTACAATCAAGTCCACACCTAAGTTAAACCAATATTTTCATTTTTTTTAACACCACATATACCACCCCACACTTCGTTTTTGAGCAAAATCACCTTAAAAGCCACCAAAGATTTATTACCAATCAACATGATACACTATTAACAATGTTCTTCTCTTTTTTTTTCCAAGTGGCCTTTTCCAACAAGATTTACCTTTCTCCTTATTTTCTAGTTCCACTCAAAAGCTCCATCAACTACCCCACACTTTATCCTTTGTAAATTCATAGTATTTCCAGTGCTTACGAGAGGTAAAGGATTCAAAAAGATGGTCAATTCAAACAAGGGATAGGGCTTATAATGTGGTTGCCAAAGAAACAGGATTACAGGCTCAACGAGGTTAACTATGGTACATAGCAAATAGGTGGGTGGAGTATGTATTATATGGTTCAACAAAGAAATACCTATATCACTTCCCAGACTAAACAAGACTACCATTTCGCTTTGCAGACACACAGAGCAAGTTCTAGGCAAATGTCGTGCACAGAATATAACAAGCCTCCCACACACATGGCACATGGCTCATTCCAGATTAGATCATCAAACACTCAGATCAGAGTATTTCAGCCAAATTAAGAACATACATTTTAAGGCCTTCTTACAAGAGTCAACAAATGAGCCTAAGCGTCACACTAAAGTAACCGCTATATTCAAGGCATTACGAAATCAAACAAGGCTTCCTATTTTAATTCTGCCTGTAGCCCATAAGTTCCTAACTAAAAATAAAATAAAAAGTTAACTACACCCGGTTCAAACAAAACCCTTGAAAAAGAACCGTGGTTTGAAGAAAAACCAAGGGGGAATTGATACACTACTATAAAAGAAAATCTATTTTTTTTTCTTTCGACTTTAGTCCCTCAAAAAACCCGTCGAATGATATCTATCGTTGGGCCAAGTTAAAATTGATTTATACAAATAAACTACAAAACTATCTACATACAACAAAGTACCCCCCCACCCTACACTTAAAAAGATGGTATGTCCCCATGTCATACAAAGTGAAGTAATGTGAGGTAAAGAAACTTCCCTGGTGGATCAGTCTTGATCGGAGACAGTGCCAGGGTCAAGATGACATGCTCTCCCCAGCGCACGCAGCCAGCCCATGATTTTCTTTTCTGACTTCGCATTTTGGGTTGCCAAAGCATTAAATCTGGTCCCCAATTCTGTGATGGAAGTGCGCAGTCCTGCCATGTCTTGTTCTAGGGCTGTCATTCGTGTGCTCCGTCTGACCTGGGATGGTCCTTCAGCCACTGCAGCTTGTTCCTATGGGGGTGAGGCAGGTTCAACCTCCTCCTGCCCTTCGTCACCCTCTTCCGACGCATTAGAATCTTCACTATGAGCTGCTCCTGGTGCCACCGGATCTTTCCCGATGGTCACTTTGTCAGCCCGAAACTTTGCTTCTTTCTTTACCATGCCATCCGCATTTGGGTTCTCAGGCACCCTTGCTGCCCGGCAGCATCTAGTGATCAGAGAGGGGAAAAAGAACCCATACCTCTTCTGTGTTGAACGGACGAACATCTCAGACTGAAGAACCTTGGCCACATCAAAGTTGTGGCCATTCACGAAGCACCATATCAAGGCTGCTCTCAGACCATTTAACTCCATGGTATTGTGGGACGGCAGTAAGCAATTGTTGCTGATGTACAACCAGCATTTTCCTTCAAAAGTGAGTGAGGAAGAGTGTAGCTTTGATCCCGGCACAACCCACACTACCTTTTTGTATGGTGCACAGATAGTTCTGAAAAACATGTTCCATGTGATGGGTTCTCTCCTGTAAGTATCATAGAAATCTTCCTCCCCATTGAATTCAGGCAATCGATACACTCTCATGATGGCTTCTAATGAGGCATACACCCTCGTGTGTCGCACAGTGCATATCCTATCCTCATGTTCGGGGCAGTTGGCATAGAACTCCCGAACAAGCATCAAGTTACCCTCCTCCGGCTCTTCAAAAAAACAATCCAATTTGTGCCTGATCAACTCCCGATACATATTAGGGCATTCATCCTGGAGGGACGCCCTGTCAATACCTCTTTCCGGTATAGATTTTTTAGTGGCCTTTAAACTGAAATGGTCTTGGGCAGCTCTGGAGACAAACCTGGTATGATCAAACTGAGCTGCACTGGTCTGTGCTCGTCCCCGAGATGAGCCTCCATGACCACTTGATGAGGCCCCGGTAGAGCGTCTCTTCCTTAAGGGTTGCATTTTACCTACACAATAAATACTACTATCAGTGGATAGAGGAATATGTATCCCAATGGCGGTTACTCAGACTTCACTCGCACAATTGATCATAATTTATCTCCAACACTCATTAAGGCAAATCAACAAACAGGTAGTGTGCATATGTACCCCCAAGTCACCCAAAAACACAATCAAACCTAACAATGGATTCCTCCAAATCAATCAATTCAAATAGCCTCCATATACCACATATAAACCACAATCCAAATCCCAAACAAAAGTACCTATGATTTTACTACCCTATACAGAAAAGGAAAATAAAATTAAAAAAAATACTAAGAAAGAGGAATAAAATCATGTACTTACTTGGAGATCTTGAGAAGAACGGAGGTTGGAGATCGGTTGAGTGGAGAAGAGAAGGAAGGAGAAGAGTCTTGTGTTAAAAGAAAAATATGGGGGAAAGGAAGGGTTTGGGTTCTTGAGGTTATGGAGGGAAAAAGAAGTGGGGGGGGGGGGGGAGTGAGGGGTTTGGGGGGTTTGGGTTCTTAGAGTTAGGAAAAGAAGAAGAGAAGTGGGGGGGGGGGGGGCGAGGGGTTT
This sequence comes from Nicotiana tomentosiformis, assembly GCF_000390325.3. NCBI lineage: Eukaryota > Viridiplantae > Streptophyta > Magnoliopsida > Solanales > Solanaceae > Nicotiana > Nicotiana tomentosiformis. The sequence goes on along the minus strand of NC_090814.1, from coordinate 132,660,239 downwards.
GGGCTCTTAAAGTTAGGAAGGGAAGAAGAGAAGTGGGGGAAAAGGGGGATTAGGTTAAGGAAAAGAAGGGGGTGGGGGATTAAAATAAAAAAACTTACCTGAATACTCTATGAGGATTATGAGTTCTGGGCTACCGTAATTACCTTTCGATCAATTACGATAATTTACTAGAAGCATTCTCTCGAACTACTCTAGTTAACAATTTATGCAACTCAGAATCATCCCACCAAAGCTTCGTTATTTCTAACCCCACTTTTAAATTCAAGTAACTAATCTCTTAACTTCCCCCAAAGTGGTGTTGTTCAACAACAATCTAACCAAGTGTTCTTTCTCAAGCAACACAAGGTGAATAGACATGATTAATCGAGGGCCCTTTCAATTAACCACAATACAATACGTAATTGAACAATCATAGAACAAACACGGCTCAATTATAATAAAATAGAGTCAAGACTTCATCCAACAATTGGTTCCATCAACCCTAGATAATAGATTTAGCTACTCATGCTAATGAAAAATAAATCACTAAAATAATTCATAATCAACAAATATAAGTATCAAGAAGAAGATGAAAACTCTTAGGAATTTATTCGTCTTCTCCCCCTCGTTCTTGCCTCAAAAATCTTCTAAAAATAGCCCTGGCTCACTTTTGGGCGAGTTTAGGTTTCATAAAGGTTTAGGTTAGTCGCCTAAAAAATTATATAATTAACCCTGTATTTTTTACTTTCGTCCGCCCGTCCGCGGCCGCGGATTCGACCGCGGATCCGGCCGCGGATTTGGACTGCCTCACTGCCTTGAGTTCACGGCCCACTCCGCGGCCGCGCACCTGGAGGGATCGTTTCGCTTGCTTTTCTCGCTCCTTTTCGACCGGGCTAACCTTCGATTGCCCTTTCACGTTCCATGTTGACTCCAAAATACTCGTTAGCTCCCTCCTAGCTCGGAGTAGCTCCTGCAAAGCATCAAATTCTTAATTAGAGCATTTTATTATCTTTTAGCATTCAAATATCAATAAAGTGCGGCTAAATTAAAGTATAAGTAGTATCTAAATTGCATGAATATAGCCTACTATCAGCCTCACGGTGGACGGCAAACTATTTACCCTAAAAAATGAGTAACAATTAAATTTGTATGCAGTTAAAGGACATGTGATTTAATTTAATACGAATGATCTAAAAATAACAAGTAATTAAGTTAAAGAAAAAAATGAATGATCAAACCAATTGTTATGTGATGATCAAGCCTGATCTTGAGTTGAATACTGAAGTTCGGCCTCGATCAGACCCTCGATATAAGGTTGGTTGCGATTAAAGAAGAGAATAACTAAAGAGCACTTTGAATAGTAGCTAGAAGACAAAAGCGAACTTTTTACTGCTTTGATTTGCGTGTCAACAATGTGTCAAAATAAAAGAAACTTTTTTCTTTATACAGTAGGGGAGTTTCAGTCCTAGTACAAGTCTAAATAAGGTAAAAAATTTCTTTTTCCGATAAATGCCGATCCGTAGTTGATATCAGACGGGATTCGTGCCGTAATATCCGGTTGATGGCGAACATTACGGCTCCCCACTTGTCATGCATAATCGTTCCCCCCTTTCCCCCTTCCCGTGGTCTAGAAACTTTACTTGGTCTAGATTCGTTACTTTTGTCGTGTCCGATCCCAGATATATCGTTCACTCCTCTCGGGTCCCGATATGAGGGGTCCTTCGGCCTTACTTGTAGTCGCGTCGAACCGTGCTTCCCTCTTGTTTCCTTATTGAAAAATCGGAAAAATATTTTCCCCGATTTTACCTGTACACACGATGAAGAAAAGGAGCTCCTGTTGTGAGCTCCCTCGAACCCCAATGCCATAGTTCTCTTACGCTTCTTGTCTAAAATTAATGACGTTTTATGCTAATATTGTTAAAAATGACAAGCATGCGAAACAGTAATGATGTTATTTTGTGCTAGATATTAAATTGAATTGACTTGTTCATATCTTAAGTTTGGATCAAGAAAAATAATACATAAATAATTGCCATAGCAACACTATTGTAATCCCCCCGCACTTCCAGATGGCTCTTTCTTGAAGTGACAAACAATCTTGTAACCAATGGATAAAATATTCCTCTCTTTGATTTACTAAGAGACTATACGAATTATGTTTGAATCAAAGCTTAATTTGCTTGCACAGGTAATTATAATGACTTCATACATTTTTTAATTTCAGTTGACACTAATTTTCTTGTATACGTTGTTATGTCCCAGATTCAGAATCCATTAATCAATACTATTCCAGTTATTATAGTGCTTTTTTCATAGTTAGTGGTTCAATTGTTCGTAACTCAGTTAAGGAAAATCGACGCGGTTTCTTTCAGCCTACAAACATGATTTACAGGAATTTTTTAATGTAAAGTACAATTGCAATTTCAGCCACTAAACAATTACTATCTATTATTTTTGGTATAGACACAAGGGTTGTTGCATATGCTATGCTTCAAAAGAAGTTACCTTGTTGGGTTGAAGCAGCTTGCAACATACCATTGGGTCATTGACAAAATTTACTTTTTTATTGATATGATATGATAGTGGAAAAGAACACTCTGTTCGGCTTCAAATCAAACGAAGCGGCGGATATAAGATTTAATATTTATGGTTTTTTGTAATGGCGGACTCAAGATTTTATACAAGCGGGTTCAATATTACAAGTACATAACTTTAATCGTAAAATAGCAGTTGTCAAGTGGGTTCAAATAAAATATTTATACAAATTTTACGCAGCTTTAATCCTAATTTATACATATACACAATATTATTTTTTGAGGAAGCGGGTTCAATTGAACCTGCTTGCTATCACGTGCGTCCGCCACTGGGTTCCTGCAACGACCTCAGGTAAATTTTCAATAGTAACTGAATTCACATTTAAACATTTTTAGATATTTAGTGAATATTTTGAACACATTTACATTGTTTGGATAAAAACTATTGGGTTCACGTGAACCCGTAAGTCGCAAGCTGAATCCGCTACCTGCTATAATGTCAATTTGGCATAATCAAATCCTTGAGAGCAAAATATTTTGGATTAGAGTGTGCTTTCTCTATAAAATTACAGTATTCCGTAAGTGATTATGTGAGAAACCGCAAAGAGAATTATTGGTGGTAACACATATCGATCCGAAAAGAAGGTGTGCATAATTCTACAGATACTATCAAATCATTCTTCTTCGTTTAACAAAAAGTGTATAAGATTAATACGTATACATATCATATTGAAGCTGGGTGGATGAAATGTAGGCTCGCATTTAAGGTTTTGTGTGATAAGAATGTGCTACCAAGACTTAAGGGCAAATTCTACATAGTGGTGGTTAGACCGACTATGATGTCTGCGGCTCAGTGTTGGCCCGTCGGGATCAGAAGTCTCATGCCTAAAAGATGAAAGTAGCTGAAATGAATGTTGAGATGGATACATGACCATACTAGGAAAGATAAGATTAAGAACGAAGTTATTAGGGACATGGTGGGAGTGACCTTTGTGGAGAATAAGTTGCGGGAATCGAGGCTGAAGTAGTTCGAGCATGTGAAGAGGCGAGACATAGATGCGCCAGTTAGGAGGTGTGAGAGGTTGATCATGGCAGGTCTGAGGAAGGATAGGGGTAGGCCAAAGAAGTACTGTGGAGATGTGATTAGGCAGGACATGCATTGCTCCAGCTTACCGAGGACATAACCCTCGATAGGAAGGTGTGGAGGTCGAGAATAAGAGTTGAAGGCTGACAGGTAGTAGTGAATTTCTCCTAGGCTAACCAGTAGTACTAACACTATATTTGTATTTTCTTATTCTTGGTTCATTATTATTACTTTGTGTCATTTGCTTCCGTTATCCTATTACCTTGTTGTTGTTATTGTTTGTTGCTTTCTTTTCACTGTTTCTTGAGTCGGGGGTCTATCAAAAATAACTCATCTACCTTCATAAGGTAGGAATAAGGTGTGCGTATACATTACACTAGATTGTTGTTGTTGTTGTATGGCATGAAAATAAATACTTTAGAAAAAAAATAGTTGAGTTCTAAACACTAAGTTAACATTTTGAGCAATCCACTTATGAAGTTGATTTTAGATTGCGAAACGCTTTTCTTTTTGGGTATAAATTATAATCATCTGGTACCTAGGATTTACTCGTCCGATTAATCTAAAATTGTGTTACGCACAGGCCATTTAAGGGAGAACCACTTTCTATTAGGAATTTCTTTATTTCCAAAGCTTGAATCCAAGAGTTTTTTTGTTAAGGGGGAAGGAATCAAATCTATCCTATCTCGTAGTGATTGCGAAGCACTTCATAAATAATTCACATTTGAAAGCTAAAAAGTATTTCTAATTTTCAAAGTTATTCTCAAACGGGCCTGAAGTGAAAGGTGAATCGTGATTGAGAGGATGATCCCCATTGAAAGCCCAACAAGATAGAAAATATTTGGAGGTAGATTTAGATGAATTTCTGGAAGTTGAGAGTGAATAGGGGTGTCAAATGAGTAGTTGGGTTACCTTTGCATAGATTAAATTGAGTTAAAATTAATAAACAGGATGAGTTAACAATTCGTGAGATGTTTGCTTGTAGTTTTAGCCTAAATTATAGATCATAACCCATTCTATCCAGCAAAAAATTATTTTCCATTTGTTCTTTATTTCTGTAATTTGTTTAATTATTAGATCAATCTAATACTACCGCTTTTCTTCTTGTTTATTACCCACAAAACCTTTTTTTTTCTTCCATATTTTGATAAGTTTTCATATATGTAGCCCAAATTCGCCGATGCTTTTAGATGGATCAACTTGAGTTATGCTCAAAATAACCTACTATATCAATGGTAATACAGACAGCCTAACCCATCTAAGTCAAGTTATATTTTTATGAGCTAAATTATTTGGCACACCTATCACTTCGACTTAATACGACATTCATATGACATATTTGTAGGTCATATTAATGTAACTTGACATACTTGTTGGTCCTATTTATATAACTTAATACGACATCTTACGACATAGGTCATATTGTTTTTGGATTAGTTCTATATTTTGAAAAATAGTACATCTAGCTTGGAAATATCTTGTGCAATTTAGCTGTATTTTAACCAAAGTTGGAGAAATATAATATAATGTAGCATTTTTCACGTGTACATCTTCAAGGAAGTGTTCTGATTAGCCATTTGTTTGACAAGGAAAACATTAAACTTGTTTAACTAGGATTATTAATTGAGCACATACTTTGATTTAATTTATATTGAAAGATGTCACGTAAGTTTTATAGAGGAAGCCTTATGTGATGTAACAAGCATAATTTAGGATTTTAAATTAATTCATGAGTTAACTGTGGAGTATTAATTTTGTGTTGTAGTACTACTACGTTAATGTAGGAATAAGTGTGTATTGCACGTCTATAACAGGACAAAACTTCCCCTATGTTTCCAGATTGTCTCCACTAATGGTTATTTTGAACTGTGGGAAAAATGAAAAAGAATTCTTGCTACACAACTCCTGCGTTTCACCACGTGAAAGTCATTCCAAGAAAAATGATTGAGGTGTGAATTTTTTTCAACAACCAAAAGATAGTTTGGCACAACCCGTGAATGTTTTTTTGTTGGAGCTAACTTATTTGACACGAGTTCGGTAGAATTCGGTAACTTTTATTTAAAATATTTAATTATGAACTCAGTAAATAAGACGTGTTATAGATTTTTAGCAAATTCAAAACTCATGAACTTTAAATTCTAATTCCGACTCTGAGTGACATTTCACATTATTTAGCATCAATGAAATAAACAATCTCGTTAGATTTTTTCATCCAAGAAATGACCAGACCAAAGTAAGTTGGAAAAAAAAAAGAGAGTTAAGTATGCCTTTCCTTGTAATTGAGTACCTTAGAAAGGTTGTTGCGTCAGATTTTGCTTAGTGCCTTTTGCTTCTCAGAAGAAAGCAGTTTGAGAAAAATTATAGTAAGCAAAAGCAACGTGAATTGATTACACACAAAAGTTGTGGCCAGAAATGACTCCTTGAAAACTCTCAAAGCCATATTTCATTTTCGAAAAATTGGTACACCGAAGAAAACTATCTCCAGAAACTATCTCCAGATTTTGGGGAAAATACTATTTTTATAACGGAAAATGTATTGAAAATGATTCAAAAATATTTTCAGTTAACTTTTAGATCCGCAAATGTCCCTAAAGTTTGTTTTTAGGCTCAAACTTACCCTTATATCTAACAGAAGGGTCAACAATACCCCTAACGTATTGAAAATGGTTAAAAAATACCCCCGTTAATATTTTGGTCCGTAAAATGCCCCAAACGTTTGTTTTTGGGCTCAAACTTACCCCTATATCTAATAGATGGTCAATGTTTTGACTTTAATTTCGTCATATGGTATTTTCTTAATCCACCACGTGTATTATTTATATTAAATAAAACTCACATGTATCTTTTAAAATATCCAAAGACCCTGACCTGCTCCTATATATTTGGACGGTCGGCTAAAAATAATTACATTCGCTAGTTAAATATATAAAAAATATACATTGATTATATATAAAAATATGTATATTATACATTAATATTTTAATATATATTTTACATGATATTATTTTTAGGAGATATTATACGGTGTAGTTTTCCCTTCAAACTACACCATATACTTTGGGGTTGCTAACGTATTTCTTTTGGTTTGTTTTAAGCCGCTTTTAACTTATTTTAAGCTTTGTTGAACTTTGTCAAACATTGAGGGTGTTTGGATTGACTTTTAAAAAGTAGCTTTTAAGCTAAAAGCTAAAAGTCACCACACAAACTAGAAAAATGTTTAAAAGCTAATAAGCACTTAAAATAAGCCAATCAAAACACACTCATTGAAAAAAGCTAAAAGAGCTTAAAAACTTATTTGATCAGCTTAAAAGCCAATACAAATACTCTCTAAGTATTATTTTTTCCAAAAATAATATTGTATAGTCGCTCTCAAAATAATAGCAAAAAATAAATATTTTTTGTATATATAAATTTTTTGTATGTTATATATAAAAATTATACAAATTTTATATATTTTTTCGTCTATCAAATATAAATAATTTATTAGGCGGGCTAAAAGTGAAAAAAAAATCTTTATTTTTTGTGTATTTGTACATTTACATTAACCTAGAATCTAGAAGACCGGTCCATTCAGGAAGTGGTTAACAGCTGGTGCAAGTAACTACAGAATTAAATGTGTGTTGCATGTGCACAATAGGACAAACATTTATGACTGTTTATGCCCCTATATTTCTAGATTATATCCACGAATGGTCCGTTTGAGACGTTGCTAGTTGCTACACTTCTAGAAAAGAAAAAAGAATTGTGGCTACACGGCTCGGTGTGTCACTTTCACTTCTGACTTTTCACCACGTGAAATTCTTTACAGAAAGAAACTAGAGATGTGAGTTGTTTTTACAATTAATTAGACCACATGTCTGACTACTTACAGGGCAGCTAGCACAAAGCTTTTCATTCTCAAACACAATGGAAAATCAGATTTTGTAACATACAAAACTAAGCGTAAAGGGTAATTCAGAATACAACATTATGATTCAAGAAACTCAAACAAAAGCCAGTGACTCAACATGTGTATAGGCATCAAAGCAATCATACCGTGCACCACCAATAAAAAGTCTGAAAGAATCAGGCTTTATATCAGCTAGTTCTTTGACTATCCCAGTCTGCATATCATACAAAACAATTTTCCCAGGAATTGAAATCAACAGCCTTGCCCTATTTTCCTCATCTGTTAGAAAACAGAGCACAGTAAATGCATACGGAAAGTTATAATCTTCAGGAGGATACATTTCTTGATTCACCATAGCTGGATACAAACTGGTCAAAAATTCCAAGTTAACACGATACTTCACATACCACTGAGAATAATCACTTTTCAACTCCAAAATATCAAACTCAATATCTTGAGGCTTATGAATTTCAATAAGATGCAAATGCCCACCCGATTCCCCAAAATACTCAATATTCCTGTACCACTGACCTTCTGGAATTTGAGTACTAGGCATTGATTTAAATTTACAGCTATCAATTTGAAAACACAAAAAAGGTCCTGTTTGACTAAACCAGTGTATAGCCCCTTTCCAGAAAACTCCACGGTAGCAACATAATTCCATATTATTATTACAGTACTCAGTTGAATGCCTCCAAATCCCAGAAATTGATGAATACACTGAAAAACGAAGTCGATTTTCAGATAGAGACAACCAAACACAAACAACATCGCAATCCCCAGATCTTTTGGGGTCAAATGCCAAGTTCATGCTTTTCACTACCATTCCGTCTGGCACTGGGATAAACCTATGATGACCTGTAGTAAGATTATAAACGTAAAACTCGGTTTTTGCATCTTCTGATTTAAAACCGAGGCATAAAAGTCCATTACAAGAGCTGATATTACTCAGAACTTTGCCATCACGTGCATCGGATAAACGGTCGTAAATCCGACCCATTGTAGACAGGCGTTCTTCGTGAAGACTAAGGAAATCGTAGTTCGGGTGTCGGCACAAGAAAACACCGACGGTGGAAGCAGAGGAGGTAGAGTTCCTACGGGTGTGGAGGCCGCGGAAATAGGAACTGGAAATAAGGGAAAGCCAGTGTTTCGAGACGCATTGGAAACGAAGTAGAGATTTTGGGGGTAAGCTTAGGAATATTTCAGTTAACAGATCTTCACTGCCGGCGATTTGCTCCGACGAAGGCGAGATTTCGGAGGAAATCGGCAAATGCTGCTTTAGATGTTTGTGGTAACTCCGAGAGTGGGTAAGGGTCAGTTTGATCGGAGCACTAGCACCGCCGTACGATGTACAGTCGCCGGAGACCATGGTCGGATTTTTTTCTTCTGGAAACTCAATGAATTGGAGTGAAATTTAGACACTCTATATTAAGACCAAGTGACCAAAAGTCTGAGGTCTTTGTCCCCACAACTTGACACAGAGAGGGGGGGGGGGGAAGACTTTTAGATAGAGTTAATAATCACATGGGGCAACTTTATTTGTGACCATAGGATTATTAAGTTTACTATTGGATAGAGTTAATAATCACATGGCCCAACTTTATTTGTGAACGTAAGTAAATGGGTTTTGCATCTATACTCTTGGGATCACAATTCAATTTATACCTATTTTGTAAAAAAAAAAATTGTAAGCTTATCCATTTTATAATTAACTTCAGACTTATCGGGTTTGAAGTTTAAAAAAAATTAGTCTGAAATAAAAAAATTACACATCAAATGTATTTAAGGCCAAATAGGTCTGAAATATAATCAATGGTTTCATTCACTTAAGGCCAATAAGTCTGAAGTGAAAAATTACACTTCAGATGCACTTAAGGCCAAATAGGCCTCAAATACAAATTGCCCAGAAACAGAAATTTGGTCTTCAAATTTTAACAATTCAATATACGATATAATACCTAAATCTACTCCAAATGAGCTCAAATTTGAAACATACCCTCCAAATATTATCAAGAACAAACCACAATCATCAATTTGTTAAAACAATAATAAATCTAACGAACTCATTTTGCAATTAGGAAAAAGAAAAAGAAGAAACCCTAAGCAATAATTATTTATCCCAAAATCGGATAACAGTTGAATTTATACGCGATTATAAGGATATGTGATCTAGTTTGATACAAGTGAGAAATCAGACTTAATATGGAAAAATAAATAGAAAAATAAATGCAAACCATGTAGATTGAACAACTTAAGTCTCGCAAGATTAACTTCCTTCAAATTTAGATGTGATATTATTGAAGCCAGAATAATATGAACAAAGCTGGAAAAAATAGTATGTTGTTCTTTCAAGTATGTTACAATGTCCTGTGTGAGCTACTCAGTTCCCTCTATATATTTAGGGAGATTAAGCTTTTAAGACATTATTTTATAAGAAATTATGTAGATCGTTGGCTCCTTTTTTGACTTAATTCCGTGATTTCTGCCATAATAATTGGTTAATGGCGAGAATCACGGATCCTTGTCGGATGAGTTGGCGAAGCTTTTCTTCGAGGTCGTCAGAAACTTTCTTCAGAACGTACTCAGTATCCCTCGGCCCTATACATATTGCAAGTGGACCATCGAATGTTCTTCTGAACAAGGTTGTAGCACCCTGAAAAATTTCAAAATACTTAAGCGCTATTAAGAAATTTGATGTGCACTAATTATATTATTTTGTGTGCAGACAAGGACTATTAATATAATGGATATCAATTCAATATGATAATAAGTGTACGAGATATATTATAAGTGATGTGGGGTCTAAGGAGAGCCCTAAGTCTAAGTCAAGTTGGAAATTACATGATAGACTAAAGTCCCAAATGAGTACGCATAAGAATAAACTTTGGACGAGTATATCAATATATATATAAATGGTTATGTGATGTAAACCCTAACAAATGAAATATCTTCAAGTCTAGTTTCTAACGCTTCAAACCGTTTGTCATTTGAACATTCTTACAAGAAGTTATGACCAAATTACCAAAGGCTTGCGGAGGAGCCTGCGGATGCGAAGCATCCGAGGCCTCGTCTGAAAGAGAGGCTGGCAGTGAACTGCTACCATAGCATCTAAGTTCGCATCCAAACTTCAAAGAGGAGTGAAGTGGGGATGCGAAGCATCCATGGCCGCATCCGAAACCCAGAATTCTAGGCTTATAAATACAAAATCGGGGAAAGAGGGTATTTTGTGTATTTGGGGGTTAGGGTTCTTGAAGTGAAGGGGAGATTTTGAGCTCAAATCAAGTCCAATCAACCAAGATAAGTTATTAATGATGTTTTGTGTTGATTATTACTCAATATACATGAGTTATAACATCATTCCTACATCCAAATACTAGATTTTTTCATCGAATCCTCAAGAACACAAAAATCACCAAAGTTGTGATTTTTCAAGACTGATCTACTAGAGGTAATTCCAATGCTTCAAACTCATTTATTATGAGTAGTTAGAAGTATTTGAAGCATTTGTTACAAGTTTTAATGGTAGAAAGATTGGATTATAAAACTCTAGTTCATGGTATGAATAATATTTTTGAGAAAATAAGGGAGAAGATGAATGGTAATCTTGACGATAAAATTTATGAATACAATGAACCTATGAAATTATTTGTTAGCAAAAGATAGAAGTGATCAACTAAGTAATCACCTCAATTGTATATTTTGCAAGTGTTGATTATGGAAGACGATGAATAATAACTTGGTGGCCATGGACAATTGATGTAATATCATTAATAACTTTGAATGGGTATTAAAACTTAAGAATGAAGTTGAGTGGTCTAGCATGTAAAACTATTTGGCGAATTGAGTTGTTGGAGGCTTGTAGCCAACTTGTGAGCCATATATGGATGTTGATCAATATCTTAGGTCATATTCTGATGTAATTAGGATATCTAATTGTAAATATCGACTTGTTGGTGATGTCGAGCATTTTAATCAACATTGGAATGATGGAGGAGGATTGAAAGTTTGTGAATGTTAATAAAGCGAAAGCGAGGTAAGTTGATTAAAACTTACTATTCTTGAGGGACTTTCTCTAAAAGCATGTTTCGAGTTAATACTTAAGTTGTTTGCAAATGTGCTTTCGTGTTTGTGGGGACAAACAAGTACAGATGTCTCCATGTATTAAAATATTATGTTGCATATGTAGTGTCATACTGTTTTATAAAATTTTATTTTAAATCTTATTGGCAAAATGACACTCAAGGTAAATGTTATAAGTTTTTATCAAAACTTACGTATTTACAAGAGTATACATATTTGAGTGCTAAAGATAAGTTTTCGTGGAAAGTATTTCTTTTAAAAATTGACGAACAGAATGGCACTTGTGGTATCTTTTAAAGATTGATGTTAAATTGCTAAAGGCTTTAGCATGTAAAAGGTTATTTATTTAAATTTTGTTCAAAGGATTTTGATTTTCTATAAATGCTATGATTTGATAAAAATTGATCATTTGAGGCTACTATGCTATGAATCTATTTTTGAAGTATCAAATATTTTGGGAGTTACTTGTGTTCACCGAGATTGGCTTCGGATATATCGTGTTCGTTGTCATGAAACTACACGTGCCGGTATAGGCGTAGATGGCCACTTTGTGGTATAGGCTACGATAGAGTGCTCTCCTTGAGAGAGTACTATTTTATGCTATTATTAGCATGGCTGAGTCGATTCGTACGACACTACGATGAGACGACCTGAGCAAGTAGGGTATATGATACTTGGCGCTAGGTACATAACCTAGTTGACCTTCTTATGTCGGTGATGGTATAGTACTGCCAGTGAAAGGTAAGGATGATTTTCTTATGTTTAGGCCTAAGGAGCCGAAAATGATTTCGATGACTTAAAGCATATAGAATGATTTTGTACGATATATCCAAAATCTTGGATTGGCATAAATGTTTTAAAAGTTTATATTGTGGGTTATATTTCACTTTTTTGTTATTTAAAATAACAAGGGTCGTGAATTGATAAGATTTCTTATCGTTTTATATCAAATATTGATGCATTATTTTTATAAAATTTGTCCCAAGAACTTAAGTTAGAGAGAGTCTATGACACTTATTGAGTACTGCGGTGGTGTACTCAGCCTTTAGGGGACCCCCTCCAGGGCCCTGCTTACTTTACATATTTCTGAATGATGTATAATACGTGGCATGTGGTCAGGCTAGGATAACTCTCTTTTCGAGGTATTATGAAGCACCATTTTTATTTCGTGATAGCTATCATGTTCTTTCTTATTTTATTTTGTTGGAATTGCTCCAACCTTGGTTCTATTCTTTGGAATAGAGGCTCCATAGATAGTTGTGAAAGGTTGTAGTAACGGTGTTACACGACATACATGAAAGTATATTTATTTTATTTAGTCTCATTGTTATTATCATGAAAAATGTCATGTGTGATTTTGAATTGGAAAATATTTTATCATTTAACTTGAAAATGTATATGAGTTTCAAGGAGCTTTCGCAGTTAAATTGGTTTTCATGCATATGATTTGGTTCGCTCGGGTCGGGTAGTGTGGCTGGTGCCGGTCACGTGGTTTTGGGTCGTGACGAACTTGGTATCAGAGTACTAGGTTCTAAGTCGAGTCTTAGGAAGTCTATGGAGTCGTGTCAAGTAGAGTCCCTCTTATCGGTATGTTGCCGGCCACACTTATATCGGGGAGGCTACAATGATATCTAGGGAGTTTTATTTTTTTCATACTCTATATCGTGCGTTTGTTCCTGAAGTGAGAGTACAGATTCTCGATCGTATTGAATTCCTGTTGAGGAAAATATCAAAGTGACGACAATAAAGCTCAATGTTCAAGTTATAGTACAAGATGTTTGAGCTAATGGCCAGAAAGTGTTAGATTTGTTCAAAATGGAAGGATAAGTTGAGAATAGATTGGAGTGATACAGTCAACACACATGACTTTGGTAAATAAGAATTATCAGTCGAATACTGAGAAATTATGGAAGAAAATATGGTGATGATGTCAATTAGTATTGTCAGGATGATGTCATGACTTATAAAGAATTTTACTAAAGGATGCGAATAAGGGCACATATGTTAGGCCCTAGAATTCAATTCAAGATCGTTTGTCACGATGTTGGACGGACTACTTACTATGGTAACCATCATTATCGAGTTTAGCAAAGGTACCAAAAAAAAAAGAATATTGTAAATGAAGATGTTCTTAAATTACCATGACAAGATATAGAGAGGTGATATGGATCTAATTGATAAGTGAATGTGAATCATTCGAGTTTGTGGTAAATATAGTATGACTCATAAGAAATTTGGCATAGTTAAGACACTGTTAATAATGACCAAAGACACATTTCCAAAAGAAAAAGAAAAAGACTTTTTTGATCATTCGAAAAGGGAATGTTACATGATGAGGGACATGAACCTTAATTATACTAGACATCGGTTTTCCTCTGAGTATGATAGGTTATCGTCATGATTGTGTCATACGTAATATAAGTGACACATAAGAAATAAAGTGCCACGTGTAAGTAAGAGTTGAGGATAGATGAAGCATGCCATATGTAAAAGATGTGCATGACAACCTTGAGTTCCTTCAGATGATGAATGTGACACAATTAAAAGTCAATCTCTAATTATGCATACCAAGGTATGCGAGGATAAAGTATGTGAACTTAAATGGGTAAGCGTAAAAATATTAAGGCATGAGATGCGCAAAAGGCATAATCTTGGAGGGTATAAGAAACAATATAGGTTGTTAGAGAAGAAAGAGAAAATGACGTGGAATGATACTCTTGAGTTTTTTTAGTCGAGGTATGTCTTATTTTGTTATGTTGAAATGATTTTTTTTTTGAGAATTTTCAAGAATGATCTCAAAGCAAATCTATATGTGCCCGAAATTGAAAGAGCAATTAACTTGTGAGTGAACGGATCCTTATGATTCAAGAAGAATAAATATAGAAATGGCTCATAGGCTAAGTTAAAGTTGTTGGAAAGTTACACAAATAAGGCTACGACGTAAGGCTCAAAATAATGATTAAAAATGGTTATGGTACGGATTTGAAGATTGAGAAGTTACAAGAATTCTAAGATTACATGATAATATGTCATAAATCCCTACATGAATGTGTATGGACGAGATCAACAATACCATGAAGAATGGAAAAATATGCAAGTATACAATTATCGTATGAAACGTGTTGATATAAATACGTGGTATTAGCTACGACCAAAATAGTTCACAATGTGATGAAGACATGAGGTAATAAGACCCTACATACATGCCATCTTTATCATAAGTATTAGCCTACTTGGTGGGATACCATCAAAATAAAGTTTCATGAAAGAACTTAAAAGCAAGAAGTATAATTTCAGAGATATATACTACAGAATCTCACATATATATATATATATATATATATATATATATATATATATATATATATATATATATATATATATATATGCAGCTTGAGAACATGATGGTGGCATAAAGATAGGATGTGTTATTCTAACATGTAGCATTGTGAAGATGGTATATGTTATGAAAAGTTATATAATGATATGTGGATTTAGCCTAAGGGGGTCACACTTGTTCAACATATTTAAGCATGAGATGAAAGGCGCAAGGTAGTCGTACTTACTAGAATTGTATTAGAGAATGGATTGAAGGGTGAAATATTAGAAGAGATTTCAAAGGTAGAGTGAACATGAAAGAGTGAAGTGCTAGCTATAAAGATATCGCAAGGGCAAAAAATAATGGCCCTTAGCAATATATGTTGCAGCTAGTAGCGACGTGATACTTGGATACGAAAATGAACAAAGAAAGTTCCTACGAGCATAACCAATATATCATATTGTCAGAATAATGAGCATATCAGTATAATGATGAAACAAAAGATAATGTACGATGAAAGATTGAAGTGATAAAATAGAAATTTCGAATTGGGGGCCGCCAGAAAGCTATTGACAAAATAAAGGATGTAAAAGCAGGTGACCATGTAAATGGCCCGAGAAAATTTATCCAAAATTTCAGTTAACTCTTTGAGTGGTAGGTAAGAGTTTCAAATTTCATTTGCTCCTAAGTGGGGAAGCGTCTGAGTAAGCAGATGTCACTTTTAAAGTGATGGTTTATAAAAATAAAAAATAAAAAAAATAAAAAAAAAGGAAGAAGAAGAGTAAAGGTTATAGTTACTAAGAACAAATGAATGAGGTATTATCAATAACCTTTATGATCAGAAGGGTACAATTTTCATGAAGTGCTTGTACGACAATTACGAACTTATTACGAGCAATTGTTATGATGTTCTACATCAGGGATGTTGAAAGTTATGTCTGATAGTCAAGGATTTAATACGCAACATGAATGTGTTTCTATAACTTGGGGACATGTGCAATTTGAATTAAATTCAAGTATTGTGTAGAACGAGAAAGTACTTTGAATTATATGTGGAATTGTATGAAATAAGGGAGTCCTTCTAATATGTGCACACTTAGCACGAGATGAAATAGAAAAGGGTAATGTAATTCGCATTCTTGAATGAGAATAGACTCTTCTATACAAAAAATAAAATGTGCCAGTAAAAGGCATGGGTTAAAAAAAAAGAGGCACTAATATTAAAAGGGTGCAAGTACTATCATCATAACGATGACTCTTAACTGTTGAAAGTTTAGGAGCTACGGTAGAATATCTATGGTGCACATGAATATAAATTCAATCCCAAATTTTTGGTAGAAAAATATCACAAGATACTCAATGGTGTCAAGAAATTAGTAAAAGTTAAGAAATAAAACTAGAACACGGATGTCCGCGAGTAGGTGAAAAACTAGTGTCATGAACTTAAGCGAAGTGAGTTGAATTATTTTAGAGCAAACTTTTTGGTAACAATAGTTATCAAATAATGAATCTAACATGAGCTCTAAAGGTATGAGCAAAAGTGGGGGTATGAAATTATTATGTGATGGATAAATCTGAGACAAATATCTTATTAATCTTTGAAAAGAATAAAAAAATATTCCAAAATAGTTTTGATGATTAGAGAATATAAAAATCTTAAGTGGGAAAACGTTTCCTAGAAACAAGACTCAAAAAGGGCAACAGGCTAATTTAAATGTATTGGTTATAAGAAAATTTCGAGACTATGAGTCGGAATGGATAAGTTTACAGGTACCAAGTGGGCAATACAATTTTGCTCTCACCAAGCATGAGCCATAGCTTCGAAGAAGCTGGGAATTTAGGCAGCATGGATATGTGCCATTCTACATTATGAAATTTGTAAAAAATCCAATCATAGAGAGATTTTAGATTACTTGAAGATACTTTTTAGGTACAACTTGACGTATGCATGACTAGAGAAAATGGAGGCATATATAATAGTGATATGGGACCTATGTATAGTAGCAATTATTGATATTGAATGGTATTCATATATGTTACAAGTTAAAAGTTTTAAAGATTTACATTCGATATACTTATGGTATATGTACGACCGAGTGGGGTCAAGATGGTACATTATATTGTGTATTGTTGATTGTTGAGCGATATTGTTATTGGTGCCCGTGTGAGGGCTTGTTCTGGATAAGTTAAAGTTTTTGGATAGTCCTAGTTATAGGGAAAGCTCTGCCGAAATTTTTAAGAATTTGTAAATATAGCCAAATTTTGAGGGCCGTAAGTAAATTGAGATTTTGGAAAGAAAGTATAAGACCCGTGTAGTCATAAGTGACTATGCATGATGGTTAAAGGTAAAATGATGGAAACTCTATTCATAGAAGTGACTTGTAAAACATTCGAGGACGAATGTCCTTAAGTGGGGGAGAATGTAGCACCCCGAAAAATTTCGAAATATTTAAGCGTTATTAAGAAAGTTGATGTGGCTAATTATATTATTTTGTGTGCAGATGAGGACTATTAATATGATGGATATCAGTTGGATATGATAATAAGTGTAGGAGGTATATTATAAGTGATGTGGGGTCTAAGGAGAGCCCTAAGTCGAAGTCAAGTTGGAAATTACATGATAGACTAAAGTCCCAAATGAGTACGCACAAGACCAATATTTGGATGAGTATATCTATATATATATATATATATATATATATATATATAAAAAATAAAATAAAATAAAATAAATGGTTATGTGGTGTAAAACCTATAACATGAAAGATCTTCTAGTCTAGTTACTAACGCTTCAAACCATTTGTCATTTGGACGTTCCCACAAGAAGTTATGACTAAATTAACAAAGGCTTGCGGAGAAGCATACAGATGCGAAGCATCCGAGGCCGCGTCCGAAAGAGAGGCTGGCAGTGAAGTGCTGCCATAGCATCTAAGTCCGCATCCGAACTTCAAAGAGGAGTGAAGTGGGGATGCGAAGCATCCATAGCCGCTTCTGAAACCCAGAATTCCGGGCTTATAAATATAAAATCGGAGGAAGAGGGTATTTTGTGTATTTGGGGGTTAGGGTTCTTGGAGTGAAGGGGCGATTTTGAGCTCAAATCAAGTCCAATCAACCAAGGTAAGTTGTTAATAATATTTTGGGTTGATTATTACTTAATATACATGAGTTATAATATCATTCTTACTTCCAAATACTAGATTTCTTCATCAAATCCTCAAGAACACAAAATCACCAAGTAGGATATATGATACTTGGCGCTAGGTACATAACCTAGTTGACCTTCTTATGTCGGTGATGGTATAGTACTCCCTGTGAAAGGTAAGGATGATTTTCTTATGTTTAGGCCTAAGGAGACGAAAATGATTTCGATGACTTAAAGCATATGGAATGATTTTGTACGATTTATCCAAAATCTTGGATTGATGTAAATATTTTAAAAGTTTATATTGTAGGTTATATTTCACTTGTTTGTTATTTAAAATAATAAGGGTCAAGAATTGATAAGATTTCTTCTCATTTTATATCAAATATTGATGCATTAATTTTATAAAGTTTGTCCCAAGAACTTAAGTTAGAGAGAGTTTATGACACTTATTGAGTATCGCGGTGGTGTACTCATCCCTTAGGGGGCCCCTCCAGGGCCCTGCTTACTTTACATGTTTCAGGATAATGTATGATACGTGGCATGCGGTCAGGCTAGGATGACTCTCTTTTCAAGGTATTATGAAGCACCACTTTTATTTTGTGGTAGCTATCATGTTCTTTCTTATTTTATTTTGTTGGAATTACTCTACCCGTTGGTTCTATTTTTTGGTATAGAGGCTCCATAGATAGTTGTGAAAGGTTGTAGTAATGAGGTTGTACACGACATACATGAAAGTATATTTATTTTACTTAGTCTCATTGTTATTATCATGAAAAACGTCATGTGTGATTTTGAATTGGAAAATATTTTATCATTTAACTTGAAAATGTATTTGATTTTCAAGGAGCTTCCGCAGTTAAATTGATTTTCATGCATATGATTTGGGTACATCACATGGTTTGGTTCGCTCGGGTCGGGTAGTGTATCGGGTGCCGGTCATGTGGTTTTGGGTCGTGACAAAGGTTTCATCTTCGACCAGGCTAAATCGGGTTACTTTTGTACGCAGGGCCCTCAATTCTTTTAGGTCCGAGGGAAAATTTTATGTCCTGAGATACTCCACGTACTTGTTCCTCCAGCCCCAAGTTAGGCTCGTCGAGTTGATCTCGGCGTGGCCTTCTTCCACCACCGATCTCCTAAGCTGCACGACTTCTTCTGAATTGAACTCGTTATCTACGACTGACGATCCCAAGTTAGCGAGGACATCGGCTACGATGTTTTGATCCAGAGGTACATGTTACAAAGTCCATTCTTTGAACCGATGTAATGTCACCTATAACTTGTCTAAGTATCTCTGCATTCGTTCTCCTCTGACCTCGAATGTTCTGTTAAGTTGGTTTACCACAATGAGGGAGTCGCACTTGGCTTTGATTACCTCTGCTCCTAAGTATTTTGCTAATTCAAGGCATGCAATCATGGCCTCATATTCAGCCTCCTTGTTAGTCAATTTCACAGTCTTAATAGATTGTCTAATTATATTACCTGTTGGTGGCTTTAGTACGATACTAAGTCCGGACCCTTTGGCATTCGAGGCCCCGTCTGTAAAGATGGTCCAAATTCCCGATGATGTCCCTGAGTTAACCAATAACTCTCTTTCGACCTCAGGTATCAGGGTCGGTGTAAAGTCGGCCACGAAGTCTGCCAATATTTGGGACTCAATGGCGGTCTGATGTCGATATTCAATATCGTACCCACTTACTTCCACGACCCATTTGGCCAATCGGCCCGAGAGTTCGGATTTATTCATAACGCTCCTTAACGGGTAAGTAGTTACGACACATATGGGGTGACATTGGAAGTATGGTTTTAGTTTTCTAGAGGCACTTAGCAAAGCGAGCGCCAATTATTCTAGGTGGGGGTATCTAGTTTCGGCCTCACCCAAGGT
The DNA here is from genome assembly GCF_000390325.3 of Nicotiana tomentosiformis. Classification (NCBI taxonomy): domain Eukaryota; kingdom Viridiplantae; phylum Streptophyta; class Magnoliopsida; order Solanales; family Solanaceae; genus Nicotiana; species Nicotiana tomentosiformis. The sequence continues at coordinate 132,640,327 of NC_090814.1, read as the reverse complement.
CCGGCTAATATAATAAATCGGAAATTGCGTACCTTGTTCTTCCCAAATTAGGACTCCACTTACCGCTATCTCTGATACTGCCAAATACAAGTATAGTTGTTCGCCTGCCCTCGGTGTGTGAAGTCGTTCCTCGATAAATACCGCTTAAGTTCTTCCAAGGCCCGTTGGCATTCCGGGGTCCATGCAAAGTTGTTTTTCTTCTTCAGCAATGAGAAAAATCGATGTCCCTTATCGGAGGACCTCGAGATGAATCGCCCCACGCGGGCAATGCGCCAGGTTAGCCTTTGCACGACCTTCACATTGTCCACTACCGTGATATCCTTGATAGCTTTGATCTTGTCGGGGTTGATCTCGATTCCTCAGTTGGATTCCATGAATCCGAGAAATTTACCTGATTCGACTCCGAACTCACATTTTTATGGATTCAGCTTCATGTTGTACTTCTTCAATATACTGAAGGTTTCCTTCAAATCCTTTAAATGATCCTCTTCTCGCAGGGATTTAACCAACATATCGTCAATGTAAACTTCTATCGATTTTCCTATTTGTTTTTCAAACATTCGATTTACTAGGCGTTGGTATGTGGCACCGGCATTTTTTAATCCAAACGGCATTACATTATAACAGTATGTGCCATTTTTAGTGATGAAGGAGGTTCTTTCCTGATCACACAGGTTTATCCGTATTTGGTTGTACCCGAAATACGCATCGAGAAAACTGAGGATCTCGTGGCCGGCCGTGGCATCGATCATATGATCGATGTTGGGCAAAGGAAAAGAGTCTCTGGGGCATGCTTTATTCATATCTTTGTAATCTACACACATTCTTAGTTTATGCCCTTTTCTAAGGACTACCACTACATTTGCTAACTAATCCGGGTATTTAACCTCTTGAATGAACCCTATTTTTAGGAGTTTAGATACCTCGTCCTTGATGAAAGTATGTTTGACCTCGGACCGGGGCCTCCTATTCTTCTTGACCGAATTAATTTATGGGTCCATGCTTAGTTTGTGAGTGGTTATTTCTTGTGGGATCCCTGTCATATCATGATGGGACCAAGCAAAACAATCTATGTTAACTATAAGAAATTGAATAAATTTTTTCCTGAGCTCGGGAGTTAGTCCCGTGCCCAGGTATACTTTTCGATCGGGCAAATGCTGGATTAATACAATCTGTTCCAGCTCTTCGACCGTCGATTTGGTTGCGTCGGAGTCATCAGGGATGATAAAAGATTGGGGAACCCCGTAATCATCGTCTTCGTAAGTCTTTTTCTTATTTGATTAGATCGTGACCGGAATAGGTAATTGCAATTTGGCCTCTGAGTCGGCACCAGAATTCGGTTCCTTCGATGTTGTGAGCGCTGATATCGGAACCACTTCTTCAATGGAAAATATCTCTTTTGCGGCCGGTTGTTCCCCGTAGATTATCTTGATCCCCCCTGGGACTGGGAATTTTAGCAATTGGTGAAGAGTTGAGGGTACTGCCCTCATATGATGGATCCATGGCCTTCTGAGAAGGGCGTTGTACCTCATGTCCCCTTCGATTACATAAAACTTGGCCTATCGTACGATTCCGACGGTATTGACCGGTAATGTTATATCTCCTTTGGTGGTTTTACATGCCATGTTGAACCCGTTTAGGACTCGGACTACTGGCATGATCCTGTCTTTTAGACCGAGCTATTCTATGACCTTCGACCGAATAATGTTGGCCGAGCTACCTGGATCAATTAACACACGTTTGATTCTAGTTTTATTTCGGAGTACAGATATTACCAGTGCATCGTTGTGAGGTTGTATGATCCCTTTCGCATCCTCGTCACTGAAGGGTAAGACTCCTTCAGGTATGTAGTCTCGAGTTCGTTTCTCCCTGGTGATGGAGATTCTTGTGCGTTTCAACATTGGCTCACGTGGGATATCGACTCCACCGATGATCATATTAATTACGTGTTGAGGTTCGATATCTTCTTGTTCCGTTTGTCTGTTAGAATCCATGTTCCTGAAATGATTCTTGGCCCCATCGCTCAAGAACTCTCGAAGGTGCCCGTTGTTGAATAGTCGGGCTACTTCTTCTCTTAGTTGTCTACAGTCTTCCGTTCTATGACTGTAAGTTCCATGATACTTGCATACATGTTGGGATCTCTTTGAGCTGGATCGGATTGCAGAGGTCGAGGCCATTTGGTATCCTTGATTCGCCCGATGGCTGATACGATGGCAGCTGCGTCGATATTAAAGTTGTACTCTGATAGCCTCAATGCTTCTTTATGCTTGGTGGGCCTGTCAAATCCGTTTTTTGTCATTAGCCCCCAAGTGTTTTGTCCTTGGTCATTTCTTCTTTCATTTCTTATGGGATTCCGCCCGGACCCATTGTTCCTCCGCTCTCCATTATAGGGCCGATATCGATCCCTGTTTGATCCTAGTTCACGATTGATGTCCCTCTTGGATCTATCGAGAGTCCTGGCGGGATATACAGACCCTGAAGGTGCCCCAAGTTGATCATTTTCGACTCTGATTTTTGATTGATACTGATTGTGTACATCGGTCCACGTAATGACAGAGTGTTTTATCAGATTTTGCTTTAATTGTTGCTAAGCCACCGAGCTTCGAATATTGAGTTCCTGAGTGAAAGCCTGAACAACCCAATCATCAGCGACCGGTGGCAGATCTATTTGTTCTATTTGAAAATAGGACACGAACTCCCTGAGCATCTCGTTCTCCTTCTGTTTGACTTTGAAAATGTCTGATTTCCTGGTTTCGACCTTGATGGCACCGGCATCTGCTTTTACGAAAGAGTATGCAAGCATAGCAATTGAGTCAATAGAATTAGGAGGTAAGTTGTGATACCATATCATGGATCCTTTCGACAGGGTCTCCCCAAATGTTTTCAGCAAAACAGACTCGATTTCGTCGTCTTCCAAGTCGTTCCCTTTGATGGCACATGTATAAGAGGTTATATGTTCGTTTGGATCGGTCGTTCCATTATACTTAGGTATTTTGGGCATACGAAATTTCTTGGAGATTGGTTTTGAGGTCGCGCTTGGAGGAAAAGGTTTTTACACGAACTTCCTGGAATCCAGTCCCTTCAATATCGGGGGCACTCCTGAGATTTGATCTACCCTGGAATTATAGGTTTCAACCTTTTTATCGTTCGTTTTGATCTTCTTTTCCCCCTTATTCTACCCCTTTTGTCAGCTCATCGAGCATTTTTATAATTTCGGGGTTAGTCCTAGACTCTTGTTCATTCGATCTTACTACGGCCGGTTCCGTTCTGCGAGTGACTTCTTGGGGCGGATCGAGTTCAACCCAGCTCGGTTCCTGGGTTTGGCTCTGCAACTGAGCTATCACCACTTGTTGAGCTTGCAGCATTTTGAAGATCATGCGTAGGCTGATCCCATTTTTTTCAATGTTTTGTGTGTTGCGAACTGCCGATCGGGCTCTACCACGGACGCTATTTTCAAGGTCGGTAATCAAGTTCGCGTTGATGGCCACATGTGAATTTACATCAATCGGATCCGCGGTCCGAATTCCAACGACATTAGTGGGTGGCCTTGCGTTACCGGGCGTCATGTTGTTATTCTCACCTTGATGACCAGTCTCGTTATCGATATGTATATGTGCTAATTGAGAGTTTGTGATTTTTAGCCTGAAATCAAAGACACTTCAAAGAGTAAGTGTAAAGCAGTGTGTGCTATTAAGATTTGTATCAAATAACCACTATTATCCTTGGCTCCATGGTGGGCGCCAAACCGTTTACCCCAAAATCGGATAATAATTGAATTTATACGTGTTTATAAGGATATGTGATCTAATTTGATACAAAGTGAGAAATCAGACTTAATATGGAAAAATACATAGAAAAATAAATGCAAACCATGTAAATTGAACAACTTAAGTCTCGCAAGGTTAACTTCCTTCGAATTTAGATGTGATATTATTGAAGCCAGAATAATATGAAAAAAACTGAAAAAAAATAGTATGTTGTTCTTTGAAGTATGTTACAATGTCCTGTGTGAGTTACTCAGTTCCCTCTATATATTTAGGGAGATGAAGTTTTAAGACATTATTTTATAAGAAATTATGTAGACCGTTGGCTCATTTTTTGACTTAATTCTGTGATTTCTGCCATAATGATTGGTTAATTGCGAGAATCACGGATCCTTGTCGGATGAGTTGGTGAAGCTTTTCTTCGAGGCCGTCAGAAGTAGGATCGGTCGTGCCTTCGGTAAATTCGAAGGAAAATCTGATGGTCTTGTCGAACTTCGAACCTCGATATTTCGGCCTTCTGTTATTTGGCTCGGCAAATTTCTCTCGATCTTGTTCGGACTCGATCTCGTTCAGTCCCAGGGTCATGAGCTCAATGATGTATCTTCGCACCTTGGTTCGATATAACTCAAGATCGAGCTTTAACCTGTCATATTTCAGTGTCGATTGGTCACACAAGAGGCGAACCCGGTTTCGACTGTATACAATAATAAAAAAATAAAGTGTCACGACAGCACATCACTATAAAATATCATAAACTACCTTAAAATATGTTCACAAATATCATATAAAATTACTGTTACCCGAATAAGAAGAGGGGGAGGAGGGAGAAGAAGAAGAAAGAGGATAAAAATGCCTGAAATTGTCTAAACTATGAGTACAAGTTAAACAAAATTTAAAAAGTATGTATAAGTTAAATGGGGCGACAAAATATGACGCATGTGCAATTTTTACGTAAGGTTAGCCACAAACTACACATGTTTTTGCTGATTTGGTCAATTTCATAAAGAACCTACAATTCGATAATGCCTCGATCTTCTAGTTTTCGCATAGGGCTGCATAAGCCTCAACGGTACACTTGATATTATAGTTTAAGCATTCGTTCGGGCCTAACAATCAATAAAATAGATAAAAGTTATATTATTTCGGTAATTTGTTTTCTTTTGTCAAAGTTTGGACGAGCAAAGTTACTTAAAATGTAATAAATATCCGATTGAAATAAATTAAGGTGCACTTAAATTGACAAGAACGCTACCATTATTTAATATAATTATGATTTAAATCGTGTTTGATAATGTACAAAACTATAATTCAGGCTTCTTACAGGTTATATTTTTCCTTGAATAATTTTATATCGAAGGGTTCTACAAGTTATATTTCTTACTACATGATACTATCTAACTAATGAAGAGCTACATTATGATCCGCATTCATAAGTTTTTTTTTATTGGAAATTGAAGACAGCACAGCAGTTGGGGCATGTTGCATTCCGTACGTCCATATTTGTTTGTTTCTGCCTACTGCTTCCTTATTTTTAAACTTTTGATTAGCTTTTTTTTTGTGCAAGAAGTAGCTCATGAATTTTTAGATTGTAGGTACGATGAGGTTGATCGTTCAATTGCAGAGATGCAAGGCGTGAGGTAGTGTTTGGTTAGAGAGTAGAAAATGTTCTTTAGGAAAATAATTTTTACGTTATTCTTGTCATGACCCAAAACTATGTGATCGGCACCCGGCACATTACACGACCCGAGTGAACTATGCATCCAAATCATATGCATGAAAACCAATTTAACTGCGGAAGCTCCTTGAAAATTATATACATTTTCAAATTAAATGATGAAATATTTTTCAATTCAAAATAACGCATGACACCTTTCATGATAATAGCAATGTGACTAAGTAAAATAAATATATTTTCATGTATGTCATGTACAACCTCTTTACCACAACCTTTCACAACTATCTATGGAGCCTCTATACCAAATAATAGAATTAAACACCTGGGCTAATACCCGACTAGCATAAATTAATAAAACAACATGATAGCTATCACAAAATAGGAGTGGTGCCTCACCATATACCTCAGGAAGAGAGTTATCCTATCCCCGGTCGCGTGCCATATATCACACATCATCCTGAAACATGTAAAGTAAGCAGGGCCCTAGAGGGGGGCCCTAAGGGATGAATACACCACGACGATATTCAATAACTCTCATAGACATTCTCTAACTTAAGTTCTTGGGACAAACTTTATAAAAATAATGCACCAATATTTAATACAAGACGATAAGAAATTTTATCAATTCATGATCCTTATTATTTTAAATAAAAGACAAGTGAAATATAACCCACAATATAAACTTTTAAAATATTTATGTCAATCCAAGATTTTGAATAAAATCATACAAAATCATTCCATTTGCTTTAAGTTATTGAAATCACTTTCGGCTTCTTAGGCCTAAACATAAGAAAATCATCCTTACCTTTTACTGGGAATACTATACCATCACCGACACAAGAAGGTCAACTAGATTATGTACCTAGCGCTAAGTTTCGTATACCCTACTTGCTCAGGTTATCTCAACGTAGTGCCGTACAAATCGACTCGACCATGCTAATAATAGCACAAAATAATACCATATAGAGGGAGAGCACTATGTCGTATTCTATACCACAAAGTGGCCATCTACGCCTACACCAGCACGTATAGTTTCATGACGACGAACACAATATATCCGAGCCAATCTCGATGAACACAAGTAACTCCCAAAAATTTTGATACTTCAAAAATAGATTCATAGCATAGTAGTCTCAAATGATCTATTTTTATCAAATTATAGTATTAATAGAAAATTTAAACTATTTGAACAAAAATTAAATAAACAACCTTTTATATGTTAAAGCCTTTAGCAATTTAACAACAATCTTTAAAAGATATCACAAGTGTTATTCTACTTTTTAATTTTCAAAAGAAATACTTTCCATGAAAATTTATCTTTTGCACTCAAATATGCAATATCTTATCAATACGTAAATTTTTATAAAAACTTATAATATTTACCTTGAGTGTCATTTTTGCCAACAAGATCTAAAATAAAATTTTATAAAATAACATGACACTACATATGCAATAAAATATTTTAATACATGGAGACATCCGTACTTGTTTGTCTCCCACAAGCACAAACGCACATTTGCAAACAACTTATGCATTAACTCGAAACATGCTTTTAGAGAAAATACCTCAAGAAGAGTAAGTTTTAATCAACTTACCTCGCTTTCACTTTATTAACATTCACAAGCTTTCAATCATCTTCCATCGTTCCAATGTTGATTAAAATGCTCAAATATCACCAACAAGTCGATATCTGCAATCAGATATCCCAATTACATCAAAATATGACCTAAAATATTGACCAATATTCATTTAGGGCTCATAAGTTGACCACAAGCCTCCAACAACTCAAATCGTCGAATAGAATCACATGCTAGCCTATTCAACTTCATTCTTATATTTTAATACCCATTCGAAATCATTAATACTACATCAATTGTCCAATGCCACCAAATTACTATTCACCGTCTTTCATAATCAACACTTGTAAAATATACAATTCGAGTGATTATTTAGTTGATCACTCCCAACTTTTGCTAACAAATAATTTCATAGGTTCATTATATTCATTAATTTCATTGCCAATATTACTATTTATCTTCTCTCTCATTTTCTCAAAAGTATTATTCATGCCATGAGCTAGAGTTTTATAATCTAATCTTTTAACCATTAAAATTTGTAACAAATGCTTCAAATACTGCTAACTACTCATAATAAACGAGTTTGAAGCATTAGAATTACCTCTAGTAAATCAATCTTGAAAAAAATCACAACTTTAGTGATTTTTATGTTCTTGAGGATTTGATGATCAAATCTAGTATTTGAATGCAAGAATGATATTAGAACTCATGTATATTGAGTAAGAATTACTTGGTTGGACTTGATTTGAGCTTAAAATCGCCTCTTGACCTCAAGAACCCTAACCCCAAAAGCTCAAAATACTCCCTCTCCCCAACTTTATACTTATTGGCCCTAATTTCTGGGTTTTAGATGCTGTCCCGGACGCTTCGCGTCCCCAGTTCACTCCTCCTCCAAGCTCGGATACGAACCCGGACGCTATATAAGTACTTTACTGTCAGCCTTTGATAATTAGATCATAAATTTTTGTAGGAATATCCAAATGACGAACGGTTTGATGCGCTAGAAACTAGTCTTGAAGATCTTTACTTTGATAGGTTGTTTACCACATAACTCCTTATATATATATCTAGACATACTCGTTCAAAATTAGGTCTTGCGCGTACTCACTTGGAACTTTAGTTTATCATGAAATTTCCAACTTGACTTATCCCAAGGGATCTCCTTAGGCCCTATATCACTTCAAATACACCTCGTACACTTGTTATTATATCCAATTAATATCCATCATATTAATAGTCCTCGTTTGCACATAAAGTAATGTAATTAGCACACATCAACTTTCTTAATAGCGCTTAGGCACTTCAAAAAATTTTTAGGATGCTACAACTCTTTTCACCCTCTTCCCACAAATCCCCATGTTTCATATGCTCTTTGCCCCCCTCCCCCCCACGTACACTTGTTATTATATCCAATTAATATCCATCATATTAATAGTCCTCGTTTGCACATAAAATAATATAATTAACACACATTAACTTTCTTAATAGCGCTTAGGGACTTCGAAATTTTTTCAGGGTGCTACAACTCTCCTTACCCCCTTCCCCCAAATCCCCATGTTTCATATGCTCTCTGCCCCCCTCCTCTCCCCCAACTCCAAATACCCAACGTTTTCATGATTCTATTTTCTTACTCCTTCTACAACATGAAAAAAAGTACTCATTTTGTTAAAATGAAAGAAAAATACTTTTTCTACATCATAAAAATAAAATACTCATTGTGTTGAAATAAAAGAAAAAAAAATTTCTACATCATGAAGAGAAAATACTCATTTTATTGAAATAAAAAAAATTACTTTTTACTACTTCATTTTATTCAAATAAAAGAAAATATTTTTTCTATATCATGAAAAAAAAGTCATTTTTTGTTGAAATAAAAGGAAATATTTTTTTTTAATCATAAAAAAAATATTAATTTTGTTAAAATGAAAAAGAAAATTAGGTTCACTATGTGGATGATGCTCCATGGGAAACTCCTAACAACAAATAGACTAGTTACTTGGGGAATGAATGTGGATACGATATGTGTTCTCTGTCGTCAACAATCTGAATCAAGAGCACATATTTTTGCTGAATATATGTTTTCTAAAGGGCTATGGAACAGAGTCTTATTATGGTTGCAAGTGCAAGGTGGGGGAACGGGAGCAGCCCAGCTCTTCAAAATGGTGTATGCTGAATGCATTCATAGTATCTGAATAGAAAGGAATGGGAGAGTATTTGAGCAGATGAGTAGAGGATGGGAGCAGATAGCTAAAGAAATTGCCTATATATGAAATGTCCGAGCACCCCCTATAATTAGGAGTAAATTGCAGCAGCTTTTGTTCTAGAGTTTTATACTTGTTTTTTTTTTTTGTGAGTTTTGATTTGGTCAGCTAGCAGGGTTAGCTAGGATGCAGATACGTATTGTTCTTGGTAATTATTAAAAGTTCATAGTTACCAAAAAAAAAAAAAAAATTCCCTGTTGTCCTCCCCTCCATCTTTATGGACTCTAACCTATGGGATGCTTTTAGCAGATTTTCTTTAATGTTCCATTTTTTTTTCTTTTTTCTTTCCTTTCCTTTCTTTTTCGTCGAAGGAAAGTTTGCATAAAAGAAGAAAAAATTGAGAGATGGGCGAAGTACATAAAGTAGATATTGTTGGATTCTGAAATAAGAATAGTAGTCATATTCATTCCCGCTACCCTCTCTTCTTGCTAGATCATTAGAACTCTAAAACAACTTTACTTTTAAGACATGTGTATATCATTGTCGATGGAAATTTAAGCATGTTCCATTATCCAGCATTCGCTTTTTTGAGTATCTCTATTTTGGATTTTACTATAATTGGAGAGGAAGCAGATACAAATGGAGAACAAGTATAGTACTGTTGCTTCCCTGTTTGGATTGGTAAAGAAATTATTGATTATTTTAGTACTCCAAAATATTGTTGGATATATATTCTGTACTAAATATATATTCTTGTAGTATTGACGAATTAGTATATCCTTTTAAAATAAAATAGTCCTTTTAATATTAATGTGCAAAATGTAAAAGCGTTTGGATTCAAAAGATTGCAATTCGACCTTTTTTGGTCAAATTGGAATCCCTTTGCTCGACAAATATCGCATGAGAGTAGCTTGTCTTATAAAATAAAAAAGTATGGATATACGTAATGAACTTTTTAACCTAATTTGTTTGCACTGTTCATTTGTAGTCAAATCTAGAATTCTAAAATCATTCTTTTTAAACTGAATGTTCAATTTTCGGCTCTAACTCAACCTCTCTATATCTCTTCTATGTGTTTGATTTGAAGATATCTAAAAATTATATTATGAAATGACAAATAGAAGATATAAAATATAAATACTAGATAAGTTTAGACATACAACAATCATCTTGATCTTGCACTTTACACTTTAAATATTATTTATATCTCGCATATGTTAATATTATTGTAATATTCAAAATGTTTATATTAATTGGCATGAAATATATGTGCAAGGCGCGTGATCAAAACTGAAATGACTATTTTGCCTTGCACTTGAAGACTACTTATGTAATTATTATACAAAAAAATAAATTTAGTCTCCAATGAATGGTAAAATAAATAGTACAGATATAAAAGTAAAAGATGAAATTAACTCATGTTCGATTTCTTATCATTGTGACGTTTGGATTTGTTTATCCGTAAAACGGATAATAATTAAATTTGTACGCGGTTTTAAGGATATGTGGATTGATTCAACATAAATAATCAAGAATTTCAGATAAACGAGTTAAAGATAAATGAATAATCACACCAATAGCAGCGTTACGGCCCAACTCGAACTTATGTTGAACAGTAGTTTGGCCTTGATCAGACCCTTGGTTCGAAGCCAATCGTGAATGAAGAACAAAATAAATAAGTAAGAACTTTTCAATAGCTAGAAAGCAGAAAAATGAATTTGTGTTACCTTGATATGCGTGTTACAATGTGTGTTATCAAAGAAAAACTTCTCCTTTATATGAGAGTTTCATCCCTAGTAAAAGTTTTAAAAAGGTAAAAAAATCTCCATTTCTCGCTAATTACTTATCCGTAACCGACATCGGACGAGATTTGCGTCGTAATATCCGGTTAGGTACGGATATCACGGCCCTATGTTAGCCGGTCGCAACCGTTTGCCATATCTCCCAAGGTCCTAGAACTCGTTTTGGGTCCGGGGAGCATTGCTTTATCGCGCCCAACGATGAGCCCATTGTTCATCTTTCATGGGTCTCGGTACGAAAGGCTCACAGCCTCGATTTCAATCTCGTGTATTTGTGCCCTCCTTCTGTCTTCTTAATCGGAAAATCGGGGTATGCATTGCCCCCAATTTTATCTGTATACAGATAGCCCCCTCATTTTTCGAAGAGTAGGTTCGTCGGATCGATGGGAAACAAGTAGATGAGCCCCGGTTTCTTCCCTCAAATGTTGTAACTGAGATGACGGGTAAGTCAAAACGTCCCATCAGTCGCGTCGTTCTGACTTCGGACACATGTCGGTCATCGGCTATTTTGTCTTCGAATGTGAAACGTCACGCATTGATTTTATTTTTTCCTATAAAAGCTTCGACCTTTTATACTTCTTTCACTTTTCGATTCTAGTTTTTACCTTCGAATTTTCAAATCTTCATACCCTGCTTCTTGAGCATTCATATCTTCATCTCTGATCTTTAAACCTTCATATTTGTTCTTGGATTTCCAGCACAGATCTTCATATCTTCGTCACACCCTCAGACCTTCATATTTTCCCAGATCACGATGGCTAAAACTTCCAAGTCAGTGCCCCAACAGGCTGCCCATTCATCTTCCCACCCGGCCGCAGATACCGAGGTGGCCGCTCCCGAGGTGGCTCTAGAGCCATCCATGAATAGCTTCATACTCGGGTGCTGCTCTATCGGGAATGACTTTAAGGTCGAGAAGGCCTCAAGCTAACAAGACCGAGGCGAGGGAGCATCGAGATACATATGCTCTATCACCGAAGAAACCCTACCCGTAGTACAAGCAGACTGTAAGTGGGAGGATAAGGACGTGGTCGTCCCCGGGCCCAATGACGATATAACTACTCACTGGAGGGGTATGTGAGTGTTTACACTTACCCCTTCACGCTCACCCATGTGGATCATCGGTTTACTCTCGATCACCTACTCCGTCTGTACAGTCCCCAAATCTTCAAAGAGGGACTGATCAAGCTCGTTCGCCAAGCAAGCAAGGCTCTTTTTTTTAGCGTTGACGAGGACCTAGACCGAGGCTGGCAAGGGAGGTACGTTCGAGTAAAAATCGAACATCTGATCCCCCTCGAGTTTCTGTTGTTCCCCGAGGTCGAACCCTTTCTGGCTCGGGAACCTGAGGGGGAGATGGAGGTTGCGACCTCCCGGGATGCCACTCCTATTCTGAAGGAGACGACCGGCGTCACCGTCATCATAGAGACGCCCTTCTATACCGAATCCATGCTCGAAGAGGCCCAAGCGGGCAAAGAAAAGTCAAGTGAGGGAGTGCAGGGTTCAGATGATCCCCTTAACTCCTTTTTCGACGGATGGACATGTCCACATTGGAGGATTTTTTCGGGCTAGGTCACATGCAGATCCCGAAGAAGGAGGTGCCCTCGAGAGCTGGCGGGCCGAGTTCAAGCCCAAAACTAGTGAAGTAATTTCCCGCACCGAGCGTGGACCCCGAACGCAAGAGAACGGTCGTTCTCACAGTCTTGGAGAATGCTCAAGTCCTATCTGCTTTGGTGGGCGTAGTCAGCTACCTCTGATGCCTGGTGAATGAGGAGGACCATGCAAAGATGAACGAGGTGGGCACGTCAAGTCTTTTCAACGAGGAGCAGCAGGCGCTGAACCAGGTAAGGTGGCAACACTTTTATACCCCTTTATGGATTCCACTTAAGTTTTGATGTCTCTTACTACTTTCTTTGTTTTACAGGCCTAAGTGCTTCACCACGAAAGCTTCCTCCGGTACCGCTTAGAAATCAACTAACTCAAGTTCGAATTCAAAGAGTAGGTCTGAAAGAAGGACGTGTACAGGCTTCTCAGTGAGCAACAAGACGAGACCCTTAAAGACCTCCTGATTCTCCAGGTCGGGCTGGAAAAAACTCAAAAGGAGGCCTCGACCCTGAAGCGGGGACATGCCGACCTGGTTGAAAAGGTAAAGGTCTTTGAAGCTAAAAACGAGGAGCTAGTTGTGGTGGCTAACAACACAACTTCGCAGGTCCAATAGAAGATTGACCTGATCAACCACCTCCGGGCCGAGATTGACGAGGTCAAGGCCATGGCCAAAGGGTGGAAGGGTAGGATGGACCTGCTAGCTTCGAAGAAGGAAACTGCGAAGGTGGAGCTAGTATCAAGCAAGAACCAATTCTTGGTGGAGAAGGGCAAAGCCGATAAGTAGTCTCGGCTGAATGATGATCTCCGAGCACAATTGAGCTCGGCCGTCGGAGAATTGGTTGCCCTCGGAAGAGAACATGCAGCACTGAGGTCCAAAATGGACACAACCTTTATTGATGCCAAGGAAATGGTGGCCTAGTACAAGGCCGATGTGGAGGAAGCCAAGACTCGCCTAAAGACAAAGACTGAATACATGATGCGGCTATCCCGAAGAGAGACCCTCGAAGAGATCCACACCCGAGTCTTCGACTTATCGACCGAGATCGAAGAAGCTAAGAAGCTGGAGGGCGAGGAAAATGATCTTTATGAGACTGCGGGTGCCGAAGGTTTCGAGGGTTCCGAGGGATCTGGGGTCTCTGACGGTTCTGACGAGTCGGGCCCTAGTGAAGACCACATGTAGATACCTTAGTACTTTTTAAGTTTTTTATTTTTCCTTATGTATATATATTTTTTGTTTATTTTGTGGTCATTTTATTGGGCCTTTATATATATATATATATATATATATATATATATATATATATATATATATATATATATATATATATACACACATACATACATGAAATTTTCCCCTTCTGGCAATATTGTGTCTTTACTTTTCCAGCATATTTATTCGTGTATTGTCTTTGGTGCCTTAGCATAGAATCAAATGTAGTTCTGGGGCATTCGTTTTTCAGAATCTCGAACGAAGCCCAACTTCGATGCAACTTTGTTTGCTTGTGGCTTTGGATCCTTGATAAGACCGTATGTTCCCAAGATGCATAAGTGTTTTTAGACGATGTTTTTGCCGAGGGTAACCCTTTAGTAGGTTTCAATTTTTTTAATAAAGGCCTTACTTTCTGGTTACGGGATTCGGACGTCTCCGAACCGTTTTTAAGGTGGCCGTAGCTGATCCACATTCAATCCGCACTCAATAGTGAGTGGAAACGGTTGTTGGAAGAAGAGTACCCAACAAGAGTCGGGTCGATTTTCACAGGTAATTTAATATGTGTGTTAGGGTATACACTTGATGAGAGTAAATGAAATAACTAAATTGTGCTTCCAAACAAGGAATTTTGTTTTCTGCTTCTAAATTAAAACTAACAATTATAAACTAATGAGAAGAAACTAGAAAGCGGGTGAATGTTTTTGTCAAATTGGTAAAAGGTTAGGGATGTGACTTTCACCTAGGTGTTAACCTAATGGGTAAATCAAGTTAATGCTTGTTTTAGTGACCGAGGTGTATTATAACCCTCAACTCTAAAGTACCCACTCAATACCTCTCGGTTATAGAGTGATTTTGCCCAAATTGGCTTTGTCAAGCCCAATTGGGCATCAATTCAAATAGTTGATATGAGCTCAAGTCTGGTTTTTCCCATCTCTAGTTCAAACCCTTTAATTAGGCTAGTTAAAATTTTAACTAGCCCATAACTAGCCCAATTTCTTGTTAGTCAAGTTTTCCTAGACTAGGTCCCTCTTTCTCAAGTACGGACCAAGTCAAAAAGGCATGAATCAACATTTACAACCATTAATTCTAGAATTTATAGCATGAACAAGGGTAAATAACACACACCCAATCATAAACAAGCAATAAATTAAGCACCCATAAGGTTTACACACTAGGGTTGGGTCACAACCCTAATAAAAGTCTAGATACTTATATTAAAATTTGAATAAAAGAAAGAAGAAATACTAATTAAACTCATAATATAAAATTAAAATGATAAACTATGATTTTTTATCCCAAATGATCACAAATTTCCTAAAATAGCAAACTACAGGCTACAATTGCTGGAATTTCAAAACTTTACCTAAAATTGTTATTCTCGTCTATTTATAAAGGCCCATAATTCGTTAAAAAAAAATATCTCGGGAGGTTCTGCGGCCACACATGCTTGAATCTACAGGGAACTGGATTTTGCAGCCACATAATTTGGTTTGCGGCTACAAGTCAGCTTCTATGGCAGCACAACTCTTGTGTGGTCCGCACTTCAGGCAAGGCTTTAGTCTTGGTTATTTGCACACTCTCTGAACTTTTTGAATTTTTATCAGTGCAGACCATAATCTGCGGCCGCACAAATGGTGTGTTGTCCGCACTTCTTCTTCAAGTACTTCATGACTGCTTCATCAATTCTACGGCCGCAAAGGGAATTTTGCGGTCCACACTTGCTTCTGCGGCCGCAGAAATACTTATGCGGACCGCACTTCTTGTATGTTGCGCCCCTTCTTTCCTTGTGAGTTGGAACGCTCATTGTTTTAGTCGGATTTCTTCATAATAGCCCAAATTTCTAACATTCATCCAATTTGCACATTATTATTAGTTTTTGGAACATAAATCAATACTTTCGGACTAAAATAAAAGTAAAAATATACTAATAAGTGGTAAAAATTCACACTTATCACTAGCCTTTTGTATTTAGGCACTACCTAATAGGTTTTGTGCCTTCGGGATTCGGTAGCCTAGGTCGTCCGAATTTTCTTCGGGCGACAGTCCCCGAGTAGGGGTAGCCCTTGGGCTCGATAGTCCCCGAGTAGGGGTAGCCCGTGGGTTCTAGGATCCGAAAAAGAAGCAAAAAATGCGTAATAGCAAAGCAGAACTTTCTTTCATTTCTCAGTGTGCAAAGTACATGATCGAAAGTGCATAAAAATTTATGTCATGGCTAGAGTGGACTATGTGAGCACGGTTCATACGACCGCTTGGCCCTTACAATAAATCCTAACCACCAAGACTTAGCTTTTAGCATACAAAGTTTTCTTTTTTCCTTGCAAAAAACCTTAATCCGAGGTTAATGGCCCCCAATATTCGAGGTCAAACTCGTGAGGGCTCGGATACTGTTGATATGAAGTGAACGATCATAGACTCTGGTCTAAAACCGGTGTTCGAATCTAAGTTAGCACATTTTACTGTTGTCTCGTTAAAAACCTTACCGAAAAACCCATTTTAGGACAAAATCAATTCAAGAAAAAAAGAGTGCAACGCGTGCTTTCAGACCTAATAGTCACATCCATCCTTGGTCATTTACCTTTAAATGTTATTCCGATTTATAACATGGTTAAAGAGTAATTGAGGTCGTACCTTAGCAGTAGTACAACCTTAAGTGTGCTACGTTCAAGTTGTTCGGTAGTTGTTTGTCATTTCCCACTTCGAGTTTGTACGAGCCTTTGCCGGTTATTCTGATAACTCAGTATGGTCCTTCCCAGTTTGGTCCCAGCTTCCCCTCATTCGGGTTCTTGGTGTGTAATGTTACTTTTCTCAACACCAAGTCTCTGACTTGAAAGTGTCGGAGGGTGGCTCTTCGGTTGTAATACCTTTTTAATCGTTGTTTCTAGGCGGCCAACTGGACCAGGGCGGCTAACCGCCTTTCATCCAATAGTTACAGGCTCGTGATCACGGCCTTGCCATTTGGCTCTTCCATCGCATATTGGAACTTGAGGCTTGGTTCTCCCTTCTCGACTGGTATTAAGGCTTCGGCTCCGTAGATCAATGAAAACGGGGTGGTACCGGTGCTAGATTTTGATGTCGTACGGTATGCATATAGGACTTCGGTCAGGATCTCCTTCCATTTTCCTTTCGCACCGGTTAACCTTTTTTCAAGTTTTGAAGTATGGTCTTATTTGTTGACTTTACCTGCCCGTTCCCACTAGGGTGATAAGGTTTTGATATTATCTTTTTGATCTTGTGATCTTCGAAAAATTTACTTACCTTGTTGCCGATGAATTATTTTCCATTATCGCAAACGACCTCGTCCGGCATCCTAAACTGACATATTACGTGGCCCAGATGAAGTCAATCACTTCTTTCTCCTAGACCTTTTTGAATGCCTGAGCCTCGACCCATTTGGAAAAATAATCGGTCATGAATAATATGTATTGAGCTTTACCGAGTGCTCGGGGTAGGGGACCGACAATGTCCATTCCCTACTTCATAAATGGCCACGGGGATAAAACTGAGTGGAGCATTTCTCCCGGTTGATGGATCATCGAGGCGTGTCTCTAGCAGTCGTCGCATTCCTGTACGAAGTCCTTCGCATCTTTCTCCATCTCGGTCGAGTAATAGTCGGTCCTAATTAGTCTCTGAACTAATGATTCCGCCCCCGAATGGTTCCCGCAAGTACCTTCATGAACTTCTCTCAAGGCATATTCGGTCTCTCCCGGTACCAAGCATCTAGCTAGCGGAAACGTCGAAGGTTCTCCTGAACAGTGCCCCTTCGACTAAGCTAAATCTAGTAGCCTTGGTACGCAGGGCTCTCGATTCTTTGGGATCCGAAGGCAATTTTTCGGTGTTCAAGTAGTCAATATACTTGTTCCTCTAGTCCTAAGTTAGGCTTGTTGAGTTGACTTCGGCGTGGCTTTCTTCTATCACCGACTTCATGAGCTGCACTACTATGCCTAACTGAATTCATCGGCATCGACTGACGACCCCAAGTTAGCCAGAGCATCGACCTCGCTATTCTGATCTCGAGGTACGTGCTGCAGGGTCCATTCCCTGAATTGATGCAGCGTTACCTGTAAATTGTCCAAGTACCTTCGCATCTATTCTTCTTTTACTTGGAACGTCCCGTTAACTTAGTTTACCACGGGGAGGGAGTCGTACTTGACTTCGATCACCTCGGTCCCAAGGCTTTTAGCCAATTCCAGACCTGCAATCATAGCCTCATACTCGGCCTCATTGTTAGTCAATTTCACAAGTCTGATAGATGGCCTAATTACATTTCCCGTAGGCGGTTTTAATATGATGCCGAGCTCGAACCCCTTTGCGTTCGAGGCACCATCCGTAAAAAGGGTCCAGATTCCCTAGGTGGTCCCCGAGGTCAACAGTAATTCCCTCTCGACTTCGGGTACTAAGGCCGGTGTAAAGTTGGCCATGAAGTCTGCCAAAATATGAGAGTTTATGGTGGCTCGAGTTTGTGCATGATGTTCCTCAGCGGGTAAGAAGTTACGACAAATATGAGGTATCATTGAAAGTATGTCTTTAGCTTTCTGTAGGCGCTTAGCAAAGCGAGCATCAATTTTTCCAGGTGAGGATACCTTGTTTCGGCCTGGCCCAGAGTTCTACTGACATAGTAAATAGGAAACTGCGTACCTTCTTCCTTCTGAACTAAGACTCCACTTACCGCTACCTCAAAAACTGCCAAGTAAAGGTACAGTTATTCGTTCGTCTTCAGAGTGTGGCGCAGGGGCGGACTCGATAGGTACCGTTTGAGATCTTCCAATGCTTGTTGGCATTTCGGGGTCCTGGAAAAATTTTTCTTCTTCTTTAACAGTGAGAAAAACCTATGGCTGTTGTCCGAGGACCTCGATACGAACCTACCCAGAACAGTTATATGTCTGGTCAACCTTTGAACGGCCTTGACGTTGTCCACAATGGTGATGTCCTCTATGGCTTTGATTTTGTCGAGATTGATCTCGATCCCTCGATTGGATACCAAGTACCCGAGGAATTTTCCCGATCCAACCCCGAATGCACACTTCTCTGGGTTCATCTTTATATTGTATTTCTTCAGTATGTCGAAGGTTTCATGCAAATGTTTCAAATGGTCTTCCGCTCACAGGGACTTGTCTAACATGCCGTCTATATAAACTTTCATTGATTTTCCTATCTATTCATCGAACATCCGGTGTACTAGGCGTTGATAGGTGGTATCAACATTCTTTAATCCGAACGGCATTACATTGTAACAGTATGTGCCAAATTTAGTGATAAAAGAAGTCTTTTCCTGATCGTCCGGGTCCATCCGAATTTGGTTGTACCCGGAATAGGCATCGAGAAAGCTGAGTATCTCATGCCCGGCCGTCGCGTCGAGTATTCGATCGATTTTAGGCAAAGGAAAAGAATCTTTGGGCATGCCTTGTTTATATCTTTGTAATATACACACATTTTTTGCTTATTCCCCTTTTTAGGCACTACCACTACGTTAGCTAACCAGTCCGACTATTTAACTTCCTGAATTGACCCTATTTAAAGGAGTTTGGATACCTCGTCCTTGATGAATGCATGCTTGATCTCGGACTGTGGTCTCATATTTTGCTTAACCAGATGGAACTTTGGGTCCAAACTCATTTTATGAGTGGTTACTTCTCGTGGGATCCCTGTCATGTCAAGATGGGACCAAGGGAAACAGTCTATCTTAGCTTTAAGAAAATTACTGAGTTTTTTCTTGAGCTCGGGAGTTAACCCCGTGTCCAGGTATACCTTTCGACCCGGTAGGTATTCGATCAATATAACTTGGTCCAACTCCTCGACCATCGATTTGGTAGTATCAGTATCATCAGGAGCTATGAACGATCTCAGAACTCCGTAATCATACTCCTCGTCTACTACTCGTTCCTCCGGTTCGGTCGAGACCGGCATCGATGATTGTTATTTAATTTCTTCCTTTTTGGTTGGCTCCGCGTTCCTTGATGTCGAAATCACAGGCACCAGGATAACCTCGTCGACTGCGAACATTTCCTTTGTGATCGGCTGCTCTCCGTAGACCGTCTTGACTCCTCCCGGTGTGGGGAACTTCAGCGCCTGGTGTAAGGTTGAGGGTACCACCCTCATGTTGTGAACCCATGACCTTCCAAATAGGGCGTTGTACCTCATGTCCTCTTTGATCACGTTGAACTTTGTCTCTTGGATCGTCCCGGCAGTGTTCACCGGCAGGGTTATCTCCCCTTTAGTGGTTTCGCATGCCATGTTAAATCCGTTTAACACCCGGATGATGGTAGGCTAGAATCTCGTATTTTAGCCGTAGTATTGCACTCAAATTACTGCATTTTTACTTGAGTTTGATCTTGAATGTTAGTGTATTGCACTTATTGTGTGTTGTATGCCTTGTAGGAAGTGATTTCGAGTAAAAATGATATTCGAAAGCTAAATCGAACAAGTTGGAGCTTTAAAGTCTGAGTAGAAACCCAAGCAATTAAGCCAGAATCACGTTCGGGGATCGAGAACTAAGTCCAGATGTTAAAAACTAAAGCAACGACTTTACTCTAAGAAAACTACACAGAGAGGCTGTAAGGCCCCGTGAAAAATGTTCTTTAAAGCCGGGGTTCTGTGATGCCGGGCCAGACGTAGAGGTTAATAATAGTAGAAATTCTTCACGGCGAGCTTGTGAGCCGCGATTCAGACTTTTTGGATTAAACAGTGCCTGGGATGTTGAAGGAAAATATTGGACACAAGTAGGCATTTCCTGCGGCCCATTATGCGGCCGCAGAACCACTCTGCGGACCGTAGAATGGTCGGAGAGTGAGGCAGTTTTTTGGGGCATTGTTTATGTCAATTTGGGGCATTTTTGATGTCAATTTCGTGGCCAATTATGCGACTGCATAACCGCTTCGCGGGCCGCACTCTTGTCGCATACCTAGTTTTGGGATTTCTCGGAGGTAGGTTCTGCGATACACTATGCGATCGCATAACAGTTCTGTGGTGCATTATGCGACCGTAGAACAGGTCTGCGGGCTGCATAGTGACCGCAGACCTAGTCAGTTCCTTTCCAGTTTTGACGCCCCAATTTCGCGGACCACATAACCATTATGCGGTCGCATATGCGACCGCAGAACCTGTTCCGGAGCTTCATTTGTAGGTTTTTAAAATCCGACCCTACTTCGTTAAAATAGATGTAAGGGGCCATGTTTGAGCAAAACCTGATACTTTAGAGTGAGAGAGAGAGTCCTAGAGGGAGAGAGTGAACTTCATCAAATTTCTCTTCAATTCTCACTTAAAACCTTGAAGATTATCAAGAGAGGCACCTAGGTCTTCTTCCTAAGAGGTAAGATTCTATCACCCAAACTCTTAATTTCAAAATGTAACTAGAATGGGACATTAGTAAGGTCATTCATGGGGATGGGAGTGCTTACCTTGCATGCATGTGTTCCTAAGGTATGTGGGAAGGTTGCGAGTTAAAGATAGAAAAGAATGGGGTGTGGGTTGGTGGAGTGTTTCATAAAAAGGGCCATGAAACCTTAATATACACATAGTATTTGATAGAATACTCAAGTGAGCTAGAATTATGATCATTTTCCTAATTTTGGGTTCAATTTTGCTATATTGCTAAAGTAGATTGAAGTTGCTAATATTCCGGAACATCTTAGAGTTTTAAGAGGCTCAGTTGAGGTATGTTGGCTAAACTCCCTCTTCTTAGAATTTAATCCCATGGTATTCATGAAATCAATGCAAGCTCCAAAATGAACATCCTAGAAATTGCTATCCCGAATGTGCTTGTTTTGAAAATATATGTGTAATATGTATTCCCATGCTTTCATCATGTTATATCGTCATCTAAGGAAAAGTTCAAAACTTAGAATATATGCTAAAAAGGCCTAGACTTCAAGTCAAATTCGATTAAAGACTGTTATGCCAAGATGTGTGAAAACCCTCTATGTGTCTTGGATTCCAAATTGCTCATATGTGAATTTAATGTCTTGAATGGGAAGCCTTATTGTTGTTGATGATAATAATAATGTTAGAATATGGAAAAGAACTTGAATCATGAAATACAGCCAAGCGCCAAGAACAACTTTATAATTGGGGCCACTCGTGCCATTGTATTGAAAAGATGGGAAAGAAATATGAATTGAGATGACTGATTGAAAAGGGGTGATGTCTCAAATGAGATGGCTTAGCCTTTCGGGCCGAGATCGGACTCCGTGTAAGAACACAGTAGTATTATGGATAAAATTATGAATATGGTTGATGTCTCAAATGAGATGGCCTAGCCGATCGGGCCTAGATCGGATTCCGTGTAAGAACACGGTGGTGTTGTGGCATATTGACACTAAAAACCATCCTACCTAATAATGCGGGAATTGACTTAAAAATCTATGTGATATTTAACTTGATGTTTTGGTGTTATTTAAAGCTCATATTGCATTCTTGACTGTCTCCCCCTGTATTATTGTTCATTCTATTGAGATAGTGTTTAATTATACATACTAGTACTATTCGACAAAACTAATGTCCCTTTTGCTGGGGGCGTTGCATCTTTAAATGGATGCAGGTGGTTACATAACAGATAGTGTTGATCACATATAGTGTTGCATCCTCTTCTCAGCGGACTCGGTGAGCCCCATTTCATTCCGGGGTCATGTATTATACCTTTTGTTTATATTTTGGTCACTTTTTGAGGTATAGTCGGGGCCTTGTTACCGGTACCATCTTTACTTTCCTTTGTATCTTTAGAGGCTCCGTGGACACAATGTGGGTTGTATATGGGTGTTGGGAATGTTAAGCAAGTTATGTTATGTTTGATCACTTGTTCCACTCAAACTATAAGAATATGTGTATTTTGAGGTTGAAAGGCGAAATAGCAAATGAAATAATTTAGTATTGCATGAATGATCTTCCTACTATATAATTAATGAAATCACGTCTTTTCTTGATCATGGATGAGTTGGGTAGAAAGTATCTAACATGCTTGCTTGGTCGGGTTCACTCGACTGTGCGCCGGTTGCGCTTCCCGAGGTTGGGGCGTGACAGCGACAATACAAATTATTCCAGATTTTGTTTTCTAATATGTTCTGGAAAATGCCACAAACGCCCCGCGGTAGCCCAAAAATGTTAGAGTGACGTCCCATTTCGGCTAAGAAAGGGTAATTTCGTGCGGAGTTTATTGGGAGATGGCTTAAATACACGAGAAAACACCATTTTCGGGACTTTTGGATACAATTTCGACCTAAGGAGGCTTAGGAGGAGCTGAAAGAACACAAGTACAAGGATTTCATCATTCCTTCCTCACTCAAGATCCGGGTTTGGATTGAATTTATGTTTTTCTATACTTTCGTTACATTTGTGAAGAACTTCTCCATGTCTATGGAGTAGATCCTTTTGGGTTTTGATGGATTTAGTGTATTGATGATTGTTTGTGGATTATAACTCTATTTTTATATATTTGAATCGTTTTTGGAAGATTTAATTGTTGCATCTATATTCACTTGTTCTTGTAATTGAAAGAGGCATAACTTGTAATATCTTTACATTATATTATTGGTTGAGTTCATAGATTCTTCTAAGTAATCGAAAGAGGCTAGTTGAATCATTGATTAAACCTAGTTAGAAGGATAATCGAGAGAGGTTCTCCTAAAGACCAATCCATTACGCATTCTTGCATATCTCCACAGAGCTTAAAACATATTGAGAGGTTGAGACTTAATCGAGAGAGGAGTTTCTACTAAATAATTGTACTGATAATTAAGTGAATTTGAGAGAATTACTTAAACATTAGAAGTGAATTATCTAGAGTTAAATTCCAGACAATTATCTTGCACCTATCCTATCAAAACTCTATTTTCTCCCATTGATATCTTTCTTTGCTTAGTCCTTGCTTCGATTGTCATTAGTCAATTAGTTCTAGATTCTTAATTAATTTTAGTATTAACCACATAAATCTAAATTGTTGATCATCTTGGATAACAATCTAGCTACAAACTATGATAATACTGTTTAACTCCAATCCCTGTAGATACGATATTACATTATACTATATTCGACTAGAGAGCATATATAAGTGTGTGTTTTGCACTCATCACCAGACCGCCAATACTATTTGGTCGTGTAATCTCAATTGCTCTACAACTATCGATATGATGATGTTGGCTGAGCTACCTGGATTAATCAACACACGTTTAACTCGAGATTTATTGATAAGTTCGGATATTACTAATGCATCATTGTGTAGCTGCACGATGCCTTCGGCATCCTCGTCGTCGAACGAAATGGTTCCTTTCGTGACATAATCTCGGGTGCATTTCTCCATTGTGATAGATACTTTAGTGCGCATTATCATTGGCCCTTGATGGACATCGACCCCTGCAATGATCATGTTGATGACGTGCTGAGGCTCCTCTTGTTCGTCCTGTTTGTTGGCGTCCCCATTCCTGAAGTGGGTTTTGGCCCGATCACTCAAAAATTCTCGGAGGTGCCCATTATCTAACAATCGTGCAACTTCTTCTCTCAATTGTTGACAATCCTCTATTATGTGGCCATGAGTGACGTGATACTTGAACATCAAGTTAGGATCTCTTTGGGTAGGGTCAGATTGCAATGGTCGAGGCCACTTAGTCTTCTTGATGCCCCCGATGACTGATACGATGATGACGGCATCAACGTTGAAGTTATACTCTGATAATCTTGGTGCTTACCTACCCCCGAGCGGCCTATCGGGACCATTTTTTCTCATTAGACCTCGGCTACTTGGCCTTCGATTGCCTCTCATTTCGTTCCACGTGGGCTGATGCCCGAACCCATTTCCCTTTCGATCCGTGTTGTATGGCTGGTACCGATCCCGGACCGGCCTTGGCTTATGATCGACAACTCTCTTGGACATGTCGTCGGCCCTGATGGGATAAACAGACCCAGAAGGGGCTCCGAGTTGGTCGTCCTCGACTCTGATCTTTGACTGGTACCTATTGTGGATGTCAGCCCAAGTTACCGTCCAAAATTTATTTAGCTGATGTGAAGCCAAGGAGCTTCGCGGGTTAAGTCCTTGAGTAAATTCCTGAATGACCCAATCATCTGCGACCGGAGGCAGGTCCATCCGTTCCATCTGGAACCTCGATACGAATTCCCTGAGCATCTCGTCGTCCCATTGTTGAACCTTGAATTTCTGTTCTCGACCTTTAAGGCCCTGGAATTGGCCTTCATGAAAGCATTTGCAAGCATAACAAACGAGTTAATGGAATTTGGGAGTAAGTTGTGATACCATATAATTGCTCCTTTGGACAAAGTTTTCCCAAACTTCTTTAGTAACACCGACTCGATTTCATCATCTTCCAAGTCGTTCCCTTTGATTACACATGTATAGGAGGTCACATGCTCATTCAGATCCGTGGTTCCTTTATATTTTGAGATGTCGGGCATGCGAAACCTCTTTGGGATCGGCTTCGGTGCCGCGCTCGGAGGGAAAGGCTTCTAGATAAACTTTTTGGAATTCGACCCCTTCAATATCGGGGGTGCTCTCGGGATTTGATTGCCCGTGGAATTGTGTGTTTTCACCTTTTTGTCATTGACCTCAATTTTCTTTTCACCTAACTCCACCCGTTTTGTTAATGCTTCGAGCATTCTCATGATTTCGGGATTGACCCCGGGCTCAGCTTCACCCAGCCTCTCGGTGATCTGCTCATTTCTTCGGATATTTTTCCGGGAATGTTCGAGCTCAACCCTACTTGGGGTGTGGCTTTGATTCTGCAGCTGTGCTATCATCGCCTGTTGAGCCTGCAACATTTCAAAGATTAGCCGTAGGCTTACCCCATCTCCTTCGCCTTCGGGCGCTTCTCGAGCTGTTGGACGGGGTCCCCTGCAAACAGTGTTCTCAGGATCAGTTGGCAGGTTGACGTCGATGGCCACCTGTGAGTCATCATCAACTGGGTCGACAATTAGAACTCCGTTGGGATCAACATGAGGTACCTCGTTGCTAGGCACTAGATTGTTGTTTTTGCCATGATTGCTAGACTCAACATCAACGTTCAAGTGGGCAGACTAAGAATTTGATATTTTTAAACTGACATAAAATTAAGACTTTAAAGAATAAGCGTAAAATATAGTGTGTTATGGAGGTTTGTATCAAATCACCACTATTATCCTTAGCCCCACGGTGGGCGCCGAACTATTTACCCGTAAAACGGATAACAATTAAATTTGTACGCGGTTTTAAGGATATGCTGGTTGATTCAATACAAATAATTAAGAATTTCAGATAAACGAGTTACAGATAAAATAAATAATCACACCAATAGTAGCATTACGGCCCAACTCGAACTTAGGTTAAACAGTAGTTTGTCCTCGATCGGACCCTTGGTTCGAAGCCAATCGTGAATGAAGAACAAAATAAATAAGTAAGAACTTTTCAATAGCTAGAAATTGAAAAATAAATCTGTATTGCCTTGTTATGCGAGTTACAATGTGCGTTATCAAAGAAGTTCCCCTTTATATAGTAGGATAGTTTCATCCCTACTACAAGTCTAAAAAAGTAAAAATCTCCGTTTCTCGCTAATTACTGATCCGTAACCGACATTGAACGAGATATGCGCCGTGATATCCGGTTAGATACGAATATCACGTCTCTCTATAGCCGTGCACAACCGTTTGCCATATCTCCCGAGGTCCTAGAGCTCGTTTCGGGTTCGGGAAGCGTTGCTTTATAGCGCCCAACGATGAACCCATTTTTCATCTTTCATGGGTCTCGGTACGAAAGGCTCCCTGCCTCAATTTTAACCTCGTGTGTTCGTGCCCTCCTTCCATCTTCTTAATCGGGAAATCGGGGTATGCATTGCCCCGATTTTACACGTATACAAAGATTATATATGTAGGTTTCATATTTTTAAAGCTAATTCCTTTAAGGCTGAGGGATTCAATTCATGCAGCTTATTCAATTCCTTAAAATTATTTTCATCTTTCAATGCCGTATTATTAACGTATATTTTATCTCAATCAATAAAATATTAGTTTAATATTTATTTTTTTCAGCTTCAAAATAGTAATTACGTATTCATCTATGTTAGTGTTTTCTCCTCTATTATTTGTTAAATCATGAGTAGACATGAATTCGATTAACTATTTTTTTTTCTGTCAAAATCATTGTCAATTGAAAAAAAAATCTTTCCATAAGAAAATATCATTTTATATTTTGCATATCTGATCATCATCTCCAACACACCAAATCCATCCGCAGGTGTTAAATTAGGTATGTTTATTTATTTTCTAGTTACTTTTGTTACGGATGCTTTAACAATTTTATGACTTTTTTATTTCATCCATTTGACTTATTTAAATTTTTAATGCACTGATTGTTATATTTGTACAATAATTTTGAATACCAAAAAACTCAAAGGCAGACCAATTTTTTGAGACTGAAGTAATAGAAGAAAAAATTAATTGTCAGCTTCATAATATTTTAATGTACTGATTATCAAATTTGAACTATATGTTGGGTTAGCAAAGAAGTAAAAGTCGATCCCATACGTAAACAGCTGCCTGATCTTCTTATTCGTACACACATGTCTCAAAATCGGAATTTGAAGATTCAAGTAGGTTCGCATTATGATTTTGAACTTGTACGTATGTTCGGATAGGATCTCGGATTGCCCGGAGTTGATTCAAAATTTTTATCCGGGGATACGTAGGCAGCCTGAGTCAGGTTTAGTCGTATCACATCAATTATGTCATTTTATTTTTTTACTATATCATTAACTACATTATGACCTAATTCTTGTTTCAACATACGTAGGCAACCTGAAAAAGTTCGATCATACTAATAAAAAAATTCATTCGTTTTTTCGTGTTCTCCCCTTAAATTTATGACCGAAAAAATTATGAATTTATATGTTCAGCGTTGCAAATTTAGAAGATACCTAATCTTTTTGCTTTTAACAATCATCGATCGAATAGGATCAACCTTAATCAGTTTGTAACAACAATAATATACCCAGTATTATCCCACACCGTGTGATATGGGGAAGGTAGTGTGTACGCAGACCTTACTCTTGCCTCGTGGGGATTAACTTAATCAGTTTGAACTTGTATTTTTCTTTTAAGATTAGTGTTACTCAATACAAATATGTTTTAATATTATATGATATATTATTTTATATTGATTGATATTTAAGTTCAAAAAGTGAAGTTTCCTGGTGTAACTTTACGATTTTAACCTTAATTAGCCCTTTGTCCAGTGGATTTTTACCCAAATCTCAGTTTCCGCAAAGGCACATAAACAAAATACTACTACACCACAAAGGGGTTAAGATTCTGAGTCAAAGCTTGACACTCTCCCACGCCGCCCCCAAATCCCAACATCTCTTTTCAGCTAAGGTTAGTCTTATGGGTCGCATTTTCTCTTCCCAAATCCCAACTTCTTTTGTTCTTCTATTTTGTTAGTATTTAGAAGGCCTTGTAATTTTAGATTTTTGCAGCTTTATCTGTTTTGTACGTTTCACTCTCTTAAAACATGTTCTATGCTTCCTTGTACAATTTAAGCTGCTGAAACATTAATCTTACAGTACTTGAATATAGTCCGATGTATCTGTACAAAAAGCAAATGATAGATGTAGTTTGACAGTTTCAACGTTTCTACACTATATTTTATGTAGTCTGTTTATTCTCGTTAATCCCGGTTCCCAATTGCATTTCAGGACCAAACAAATCGAGAAACCCTAAGAAATGATTAGCTCAGTGGCGAAGCATGTATCCACCATCTTCAATCGACCGAACGTAGCCTTGTTGAACCCACTAAGTTGGGAGCAGCAGCTACAACAATGGCGGGGCATACGGGTGAAGGTGCGGAACAACAACCTAGACCAAGCACTGTTCTTGATGCAGAGAAAAATGCAGTCCAGCGGAATGGAACGCCTCATAAAGCGTGAACAGCTTCACCACATCAAGAACTCGGAGAAGCGTGTCTTGGCTCGTAAGCTCCTTGAACGTAAACTCCGTTCTCAAGACCTTGCTCGTAAGCTCAAATCCATCCTCATCAAGAAAGTCAGGTATGAAAAACAAAGAAGGAATGAATTTCGACTTGGAGTGAAATAGATATAAAGGATTCGTATAGGCTCGCGGCGGATGTAGCTGTTTGGTTATGAGTTCATCCAAACCCAATATTTTCGACATGGAATATAAATATATATGTGCATACCTACTAAAGTTTCAATAAATGTTATATCTGAACCCATAATTTTATAAAAGTGCAATGAGTTCAATGCTAAAAGATTTAAAGGTCAAATCCATCAAGTTTAAATCCTAGATCTGCCTTTCATATTGCTGAACCCCCCACTAGTTTGGGATTGAGGTGTAGGTATCGTTTATGATGTTTAAAGTATGGAAATGTTACTGGGAAGACTAAGAATGTTGTGGATTTTATTAGTGCCAATGGTGGACTGTGTTGGGGAGATAGCAAGCTGGTGTTATGATAAGCACAAGCTAGATGACATGAATTGATTGATGATATTGACTAGAATTCAAAGAGATAGTTCTATTCCTCAAGGAGGGCATTGGAAACAGTAGAAAAATAGCAACTTGAGAACTTGTAGCTGACTAATTTGTGCTATGATAGTGTAGGAATGATTGCATCGCTCTAAATGGATCTTGTTGGGAACGGAGCAAGCTGCTTTTATGTTAATCACATGCTAAATGACATGAATTGATTGCTGATGATGACTAAAATTTGCGGAGATAGTTATTTCCCACAATGAGGGCAAAACAGAAAGAGAAAGAAACTTGAGAACTTAAGTTAGACTAATTTTTGCTATGATGTGTAGAAAAGATTACATTTATCTTAGTGCAAAAGAGTTGGCTTCGTAATAAGCTTCAACTGCTTAGAGCACATTGTTGCATATGGGTGGCTTACCGTGAGGAGTTCCGGTTTGCTCTACCTTCCGCGCACAAGGTTTAGTTTTGCTTATTTAAGATGTGTGAAAATTGTAACTGATGTTTAGTTGTCTAGGAAGTTGATTTACTCATGTTAGTGAACAATCTCCAATTTTTTTGGTACATGAATGAAGTTATCATGGTTTTTTTAATGAAGTAAGAAATTTCATTGATAAGTATGAAGACATAATTAAGTAAATAAAAAGTGTGTGCTTTCTAACAGCTTAAACTTTTAGATGAGATGATCACACACTTCAACATGGTATAAGAGCATGCAGAGGTCATAGGTTCGAGTCTCACCGCCACCCAATATCAAAAAGAGTTTTCATGTGCTTGGCTCATAAAAAAGAATCAAGCCCGCACATGAGGTGTGCGGGGGACCGTGTTGAAAACATAATTAAGTAAATAAAAATTGTGTTCTCTCTAACAACTTAAGCTTTTAGATGAGATGGTCACACATTTGAACAATAAGCATCCGGAGGATGCAAATGATTACAAAAGGAAATTAGGTCCAGTAACTAGGTAAAGCTTAGGGAGCTAACAAAA
This sequence comes from Nicotiana tomentosiformis, assembly GCF_000390325.3. Classification (NCBI taxonomy): domain Eukaryota; kingdom Viridiplantae; phylum Streptophyta; class Magnoliopsida; order Solanales; family Solanaceae; genus Nicotiana; species Nicotiana tomentosiformis. The sequence goes on along the minus strand of NC_090814.1, from coordinate 132,610,068 downwards.
TCTCTGATATGTTCGATACTATTTACATTGTATAAGTTCCTCCAACAAAAAAAATTTAAAAGACACCTAACCGTTAAAGAGTGATTGGAAGTTGAGATTCCATCAAAGCATCTATGGTTTCTCTCTGGCCAGGTACACCAAAAACATGCATGCAGGAACCATTTTCCAGATATTCTTGATGGCTTTCCCAACTCTCTTCAGCCCCCAGCTTGCATAGCATCTCTAATATTGTAGGGCATTATCCACCGCACCCCAAAAATACACTAGAACATGCTCCAAATATCCCTTCTACTTTACAATGGAAAAAAAGATGAAAGACATTCTCTGCTTTGTACTGGCCCATGTAACACGTATTGCACAGTTGAATGCAGCAACAACAATAACAACAAACCCAGTATAATCCCATATAGTGGGGTATGGGAGGGTAGTGTGTACACATCCTTACCTCTACCTTGTGGAGATAGAGAGGCTATTTCCAATAGACTATTGGCTCAGAAAAGCATAAACACCATATTAATGAAGAGAATAACAAGCACAACAACGAGAAGCCATGTAAAAGCAACATAAATAACAACCAGATAATAAGATGACCGAAATGAAAGAAACGACAGGTAGTCATAGAAATCTAATACCAATAGAATACGAAAGTACGTTCTAATACTACCCGTATGAACATGGAGAACACTAAACTAACTAACCTGCTACCCTAATCCTCGACCTTCACACCTTCCTATCAAGGGTCATGTGTTGTCAGCTGAAGTTGCACCATATCTTGCCTAATCATCTCTCCCTAATTCGTCTTCGTCCTACCTCTACCACTCCTCAGGCCCTCCAATGACAACCTCTCACACCTCCTGACTGGGGCGTCTGTGCTCCTCCTCCTTTCATGTCCAAACCATCTAAGCCTCGCTTCCCGCATCTTATCCTCAATAGGGGGTCACACTCACTGTGTTCCGAATAACTTCATTCCTAATCTTATCTAACCCTGTGTGCCCGTACATCCATCTCAACATACTCATGTTTGCTACCTTCATCTTCTGGACATAAGAGTTCTTGACTGACCAACACTCAGCCCCATACACCATAGTTGGCCTGACCACCACTCTGTAGAACTTACCTTTAATATATGCTGACACCTTTTTATCACACAAAACACCGGAAGCAAGTTTCATTTCATCCATCCCACCCCAATACGATGTGTGATATCTTCATCGATCTCCTTATCCCCTGTAAACTTGACCCAAGGTACTTAAAACGTACTCTCCTAGGGATGAATTGTGAATCCAGCCTCACCTCCCCTTCCACTTCCTGAGTCGCCCCACCGAACTTACACTCTAAGTATTCTGTCTTAGTCCTACTCAACTCGAAACGTTTAGACTCCAGGGTCTGCCTCCACATCTCTTACCTCGCGTTAACACTGCCTTGCATCTCGTCAATCAATATAATGCCGTTTGCAAATAACATGCATCACGACACCTCCTCTTGGATATAGCGCGTCAATACGTCCATTGCCAGGGCAAACAAAAAAGAGCTGAATGCCGACCCTTGGTGCAACCCCATCATGACCGGAAAGTGGTCCGGGTCCCCTTCCACTCTCCTCACCCGGATCTTAGCTCCATCACACATGTCCTTAATTGCCCTAATGTAAGCAACAGGTACACTTCTAGCTTCCAAACATCTCCACAGGACCTCCCTCAGGACTTTGTCATAGGCCTTTTCTAGTTGAATGCCTCTTTTGCTAAGGTTATCTTGAGTCAAATAAGCTTGCCAAAGGGCTGTCTCCGTTTAAATATGCATGTGCATATCTAATGTAACAAAAGGTGGGGCTAAAAGGAGTCAAATATTAAAATTATAATGCAGATAAGACCTAAATGTGTGCAATGTTTGCAGGTTGTTTGATCACTGAACTACTCTAGTGTCTTGTCATTGGGTGTACTTTACGTAGTGATGACTGAAGGGCAATTTTATCTGATTTGGAATTGACGCTTTCTTTCATTTGGTTTATAAGACAATGATTTAAGAAGTTGATGTCCATTGCACTTTACCCTTTACAAAAGGGAAGAGCTCAGGTGTAAACATCAGAAGTAACCACATTTACTAACGATACGTGGAATTCATGTATAAGTGCTGAATTTAGATAAGTTCCTTGAGTTGAGATACAATGTATGCAAGTGTTTCGATTCTCTTATCTTTGCCGTGTCAGTATTCCAAATTTAAATATACCAGCTTCAGAGTTTAGGATCTCGCGGGCATTTCATTAAATGAAGGGATGGGACACATGGAGAAATGCAAGCACTGTGTAGTCTATTTGTTCAATCTTTCTATCTTAGAACTAGCATTCGTTCACAAAATGACTAAAATGATTCTGGTGAACATTAGCCATTTCTCGTCCTCGTTCACTGCTCATTGGATGTACGGGATATTAGACATACTAGTCTGTCGTCAGTGCTCTTGTTTTGGATTCACCCCTCCAATTGAAGGGACAAAAGCTGAGTGGTGCATGGAGAGTGGAGAACTACAGGGCCCAAAGGAATATGAAGCTGAAAGGTATGGTGAGGACGAGGTCATGGGTATCTGGCAAGCTAAAAAAAGGAGGCTAGGAGCTTTCTGTTCTTGGAAGGAAGTGTACATTTTCCTAGTTTTTCTTACTGAAGATCATGAGTTACTCATGTTGTGGAGTAAGACTAAGAAAGGATTATCTTGTTCATCGTTGTACTCTAAAATATTAGACGCAACATAAAGCATGGGGTCCAAGGACAAAACTAGACACCGGGTAAGAATTTCTCCAAAAATGCCATCTAATTGTCATCCACACCACTGAGCAAAAGAAAAAGGATATATTGGGAAAGAAGACCTGTGCACTCAGCTGTTTTCTTTAGCTGACCGACATAATCCTTTTGTCTCACTCTAATTGTGCACAAGCTTAATAGTAGAGCATGAAAATATTGGGGAAATTAAGTCCTTGTAGAAATTTTTAGAGCAAATGAAAGTGATACATTCCGTCAATAGAAAGCTTTCTACTTAACCTTTCTAATATAAACAACATTTTATAGCATATGCACATGGATTTAGAGGGAATATTGGGAAGCTTTTAATGAGTGAAGCTTTGACACTCCCCATTTATAAGAAGGGTGTAAAAGGGGAAAAAAGCGTAGGTATTGCTTATCTCAAACTTGAAAATAGGATCTTGCATCTGCTGCCATCCTTTTGGCATTGCTTGCTTTCCTTTGTCTTTCAAGTTTTGTGATGTGTGCCATGTATGGAGCTTCACGTCTGTTGCCAACTCCATCCACAGCTGCCTAAGCGAACTGCACTTGAGATGTTTGTCATTTGCAGATGAAATCTACTTACATTTAATTGTAAAATTATATTTTGAGCCGTGAAAAGTCATTTTATGACTCGCAATTCTTCTCCCAGAGGGAAAACAATATAACAGGATAATTGCTCGAGATATGCTTTTGTTTCCTGTTCACATTTCATGGGTTTTGAAGCATTTTTTGTTAAGACTCTCAGCTAATATAGCTTTGCATGATTTTTTGTATTTTCATTTTTTTAGTCTGTTCCTTCTGATTAAAGTAAAACACTTTTCTCACATTGCAAATTTCTTGTATATGACCATTCGAAACTGCTTTCATTTGTAAATTGACGGCCGTGACTGCTCTGCCTGCAGGGGTTTATAAAGGAAGATGTTCCAGCAGAGTTTTCTTCATCAACTTTCTGGACTTGGCTGGCTGATTGCTACTGAACCACCATTTTCTTGCACCTTGCTACGTGGACTACACTTTTGAGAATAATGTTTTCATTTCTATTAGATTTCTATCATTGATGTAGAATTTTGGCAAGTGTTAGTGGAAGTTCATTTTGTTGAAATATTATAATTTTAGTCTGTTTTGTTTATGCAATGCTTCTCTGTACGCCCACATTTGTCAGATGCACCATTTAAATTGCTGTTCATACTAATATCAGGATAAAAAATATTCAGGTTCTAATCTAGTCTTCTTACGTAGTAGACCGATTTTATTAGTTGTATCTTTGTGCATATCAAAATGCTACATCTTTTATTCATCTGACTACATATATGGAAAAATTAACTTCTTGTATAGCACCTTATTGAAACCTTGTTTTCCTGCATTAGCTGTTTCTATTGTTGCGGCTAGCAGGTTTGTGTATTTCTTTTTTTTTGTGTGCTACCTTATAAATAAATGTTGGTGTAATGCAGTACTAAGAAAAGAAGAATTAAAGTAGTTTGGAGGGCAAATGTTGGGGAGCATTGGGATATAAGTTTTGATTTATCTCTTTAAAATAACAAAGAGAGAAGGAGGGGGGGGGGGGGGGCTAGCTTCTTTGGGTGCTGATCAAATATATAAGAAAAGAAAAATAGCTGATAATTGTCATTTCACGGATTGATCGTTGAAATTTCATTTATGAAGCAGCTATCTTGGCTATTGGTAGGGTATATCCTTAATTTGGAAGCTTGCTACCATGGCGAGTAAAGATTCAAACAGTAAGTATTCATGCTCCGGCATATATCTCTTTAAAAAAACTTGCTACTCTAGCTATTTGGTTTGTCTGTTACATTTTGTTTTTGCCTTTCTTCAGAAGGAAAAAAGAAAGAAGTCAAGAAAGAGACTGGTCTTGGTCAGGGAAAAAAGAAAGAAGTCGAGAAAGAGACAGATCTTAGTCTCTCTTACAAAAAAGATGAAAATTTTGGAGAGTGGTATCCTGAGGTATGCTTGGAGATCCAACTATATGTTCTATCAAAATTTGATAATATATACCTATTCATTATTGGACGATGCATCTGTAGTCATTTTCTTTGGTGCAAGAAGAAAGATGGAACAATCTGATTGGGTTGGGAGACCTCCAATTTCCTCATTTCTGTCTTTTCTAATATTTTTGTTTTCCTTATATTTGTCTGTTTTCTCCATTGGGCATCTAACAAGAAGTTCGGATTCGGCAGGTGCCTCATTCAATTGGTGGGATGGGCGGCTTTGATTAGCCAAACATCTTTGTTTTTCGTAGTCATTTTCTTCTATTTTTTTTTCACTATAATTTCTTGTCCAAATTCACAGATTCCCCAATTTTCTTCTGCTACTGAATGCTTCTCTCAATTCTTTCTTTGTCCAGTGTTTTAATGGGCAGAATTTTGTTTAACCAAACTTCTATTTTTTTCCTTGTCATTTATTTTCCGTCTCTTTTCCTTATAATTTTGTCCAAGGGGATTTTATTTTTAATTGATAACCACGAAATCCCCCTGGCCAAGGGCGCACAGCTCGAAACTTAGTGGATAATAAGCTCCCCCTCTACCATACTCCACTTAAATACCAAAAAGCCTGCGGCCGGGTTCAAACCCGTGACATGAGCTTAACCCATGCACGCTTCTTCAACAGCTGCTTTCATCTGTTTCTCTGATACATTTTGTTTAAATTTCTGCTCTCTATATAGATGCTTTATGTATTATTTTTTATATATATGAGTTCCTTCACATCATATATGAAAATTTTAACTTAAAACATATGAACATAGGTTGTCGTTAATGGTGAAATGATAAGTACTACGACATATCCGGCTGTTATATTCTACGCCCCATGGGCAATGTCTATCTGGGAGATATTGCAAGTAAGCTTGACCATGAAATGATTTTCTTTTTCTCCTGCTGCTTATTAATTGAGGACATTTATAATGGATTCTTAGCTCTGTATGTGCAGGTGTTTTTTGATGCTGAAATTAAGAAAATGAAGATAAAGAACTCTTACTTTTCTTTGTTTGTGTCCCCTGCTGTTCTACAAAAGGAAAAGGACCACGTAGAGGGAATTGCTCCTGAGGGTAGACTTGGCACTTTTTTAACTTAAGCGTTATAGTGTCAAGTTTTTCTGCTTTTAGCCTGTGAAGCATATTAGAAGCTTGTATAATGTCTTCTAAATAAATGTTTACTCCACATTTTCCTTACTTTCCCGCTTTTGTACCTTGATTGCTGAAGTTTCCTGAAGCTTTCAAAAGTATCTACAATAGGAAAATTTTTCTCCTGTTACTCATGCCGCCTATTGCTGATTATAGCGCTTAATAGTGACGGGGTTTTGCCTTTCTTTTTTTAAATTTCATCATTATAATTTTAGAAAGTCGTCATGAAATTGGGCCGCGTAGGATTCTGAGAAGCGAGGAATTTTTTTGAGTTATCTTTAGTTTTGTGGTAATAGTAATAACTTCATTGTGGTATCAAGTATCATACCATGGTGTTAAGTTGGTATCATCACTTGTGCAATGTATTGTTCCTTTCAATTTTGATAACTATGCTAACCATGGGCTGTAATCAATCTTCAGAGTGGTTCTGTTACAAAATATGGGGACTGAATTGTGTTATAGACTTATTATTATTATGCCCATAATGGGTTTATGTCATTCTTCAGGTTGCTTGGGTTACAAAATCTGGTGAGTCTGATTTGGAAGTACCCATTGCAATTTAACCAACTAGTGAAACAGTGATGTATCCTTACTTCTCTAAGTGGATAAGGGGACATCGTGACTTGCCCTTGAGACTCAACCAGTGGTGCAATGTTGTACGATGGGAGTTTAGCAACCCTACCCCCTTTTGAGTTTATTTTTGTCTTACATCCTTTTGCCTTTCCTTTGTGGGCATGTTAATGTTATTCAAGTGCAGCAAATGTTTGCAGCTTAGATGACAAAAACTCCATTTTAATCCCAAATTCTTTTGAGGCCTTCGGGATGTGTGTGGTAATGATTTGCTTATGTTCCTTATTCAGGAGTCGTGAGTTTCTTTGGCAAGTAGGACACACTGCTTTTGCAACAAAGGAGGAGGCAGATACCGAGGTATTCAGATATTCTTGGAGTATGCATATCAGCAACTAAAGTTCTTTTAAAACAAAAATTAAACAATGCATTTCAGCAACTAAAGTTCTTTGAAGACAAAAACTGAATCTCTTATTGAGCTGCATCTAAATACCTTAGTATAGTGCCTAATTTGATTGCATTTGATGCAGATAGCAATATAGTAACTCTGTAAGATCGTTTTACAGTGAATCTTCCAATTCAGTCTTTGTGTGTGTTATATTTGCTTTATGATGTCAAGTTAGTCTTTCCAGTGTTAATATTGACCATCTAAAAGAATTTCTTTTCTAAATTGTTGTTGGTTTTGTGGGGAGAATAATAGTTGATTTTTAGATCTAGACAGAACTAGACGGTGCTTCTAGGACAAAGAACTTAGCATTTACTCCAAATTACAAGGACTGACCTGCTAACCTGTCTTGACATGAGATGATCTCAGTGCCTGTCTCCATGAAATGAAGATGATACTGACGCCAAGGCAACAAACTTAAGGAACATGGCATTTTGCTTCTTCTTTTTTCGGTCGGAGGGAGGGAGGGAGGGAAGGAAGGAGGGAGGGAGTTTTCTTCTCATTGATTGATCTGTAATTGGGCTGTTTATGAGCTTTGGCATTTATTTACCTCATACAATGTGTTAATAGCTTAGGCCGTTGGAAGGATTGGGAGATAATATATGAGTCATATGGTCTTCCTGCTTCAATTCTGCTGCTTCAGACAGATATTTTGAAATAATCCTACATCTATGTTTTGTCTTATTTGAACTTGGTGCAAATAAGAAAAAACTGAAAATGTGTATTCAGTTTCAAATGGAGAATGTGGATAAATCAGATTTTGCTCTTTTATTAGGGTTAAATTGGTGAAAATTATATTAAAATGAAGAATGTATCAGATTGTAGCTTTCTTAGAAAGTGAAATTATTTGTATGATTGCATAAAGGAAAGGGAGTGGTCAATCTGTATATAAAAAGTAGAATCACTCGATTGAACTATGGGACATTCTTAGTACGGATATGAAGTATTACTTTAGAGTAATAGGGGTTAGTATCACAACTTGCAAATAAGCTACTTTCATGTATTTTTTGCTACCTTGGAACTGGTGTTAAATTTTGGGTCAGGTCAGCCATAAGACTAGTTTCAGAAATTCTGTTCCAACACTTGCAGACAGCTGCCTTCTACGTTGATACACTATTGTCCTTGTGGATAAAGTATGTTGAGACCTGTATTTCTTTGCCTGCTACTTAAACATCAGTGGAGACTACTTTATGTTTCTCTTTGGCTTATCCTTCTCCATTTGCTGTCGATTTCTTCTAATAGTCTTCTTATCTTGTATGATTGGTGAATAAATCTGAGCAAATTAGTGGAAAAGCTTCTGTGAGAATTAGTTGCTTGGCACTAAGGTGCCTTGATTTGACCCAGAAAAGACTTGCTGCTAAGCGTTCTACTTCTCTGTTCAAGTTCATACTATTTTTGCTTATAGAATTATGGTCTTTTTCACTAATGCTGATCTTGCGACTATCTTTGATTCAGGTTCTTGGAATCTAGGAATTGTATAGACGTATATATGAAGAATTTTTAGCCGTTCCAGTCAGTAAGGGAAAGAAAAGTGAGCTTGAGAAGTTTGCCGGTGGGCTCTACACGACTACAATTGAGGTGTCCAGGAGCACATCTGTGTCGACTTTGTTTGGCGGTTCCTAACAGTGTTTATTTGTCAGGCTTTTATCCCTAATACTGGCCGTGGTATCCAAGGTGCAACTTCACACTGTTTAGGCCAGAATTTTGCAAAAATGTTTGAGATCAGTTTTGAAAATGAGAAGGGAGAGAAGGCTATGGTCTGGCAGAACTCATGGGCTTATACTACTAGAACAATGAGAATTCAAAGCCATTTAGCTACTGTCTCGTCACTTTTTTTTTACTTTGGAGGTCAAGCTAACCCTTTTTTTTTTTTTTTTTTTTTGTGTGCGCGTGCTATGACAGATTGGTGTTATGATCATGGTTCATGGGGATGACAAAGGCCTGGTCTTACCTCCTAAAGTAGCATCAACTCAAGTAATTGTTATTCCTGTGCCATACAAGGATGCAAATACTCAAGGGATCTTTGATGCTTGTGCTACTACGGTTAAAAAGTCTAATGAATCAGGTTGTCTACGGTAAAAACCGGTTAGTCTTTCGTACGAACTGGTCGAAATGGTAATGCATTGGATCGAAGAAGCGTCTTCATAATATCAGGTTGAGGTCCGAAGTCAGGTCACCAAGCTTCGATCCCTAGGGACCGATCAATGTCGAGCTCGATATCATTATCGAGCTCGAATCCAAATCGAACTGTGATGTAAAGTAAAGTTATTGAGCTTATGAGGCAGACACCGACCAACACTGACCCTGAATCAATACAAGGATCCGAGTCGGAATCGAGCTCGAGTGAAGATCGAGAGCTCGAGTCGATACCAAGCTCGAGTCAATATCGAGCTCATAGACAAGAGCCGTTGCAATTCCACTAGAGGAGAGAATCCTGGCAGGAATTATGGAAAAACTGATTTATCATGGGTCTCCCACTATGTATTTTTAATTATATCTAAAGTAGGATCTCTCCACTATAAATGGGATGATTATTATTTCTGTAAGGATCGAGTTTTTGCATACATTGTAACTGAGATATCATACACTCTTATATTGAAGAGTTATCCTTTTTTAGCTTCATAAATAGATTCATCTTGCTTAATCTATAAACCATCTTCTTCTCAACTTTGCTTATTTTTCATTCTCTACAGTCAACACTTGATATTTCTATTCATTCTTACGATTTGTGTTAAGTTATACCACATACCCTTAGAACTACGTACAAATTTAACTTAATCCGTTTTTTCGGGTAAACAGTTTGGCGCCTACTGTGGGGCTTAGGATAACAGTGGTTATTTGGTACGAATCTGCTAAACGCGCGCTCTTACACTTGTTGCTGAAAGTATCTTTGATTTCGAATTAGCAACAACGAACTCTCAATGGCCTTACCTATCGACAACGAAGCTGGCCTTCAAGGAGAAAACAATAACTTGACAACCAGGGTCGAAAGGCCGCTTGTCGATGCCGTTGGGGCCCGAGTCGAAGTACCATTAAACGTTAATTTGCATGTGGCTATTAAGGAAAACTAATGTTCTGAGCCTGAAAATAGTATTCATGGTGGTACTCGATCTGCACCTCGAGACACCCATAACGTTGAGGAAAATAGAATCAGCTTGCGTATGATTTCCGAAATGTTGTAAGCTCAATAGGTAGCGATAGCTCAGTTGCAGAGTCAAACACAAATACCGAGCAGACCGGAGCCCAGTCCACCCCGAGAAATCACCCACAGAACGGAGCCAGCTGTAGTAAGGTCAAATGAGCAAGAATCGGGGACCAATCCCGAAATTGTTAAGATGTTCGAAGAATTGACAAAACGAATAGAATTAGGAAAAAAGAGGATCGAAGAAAACAACAAAAAGGTGGAAACGTACAACTCCAGGGTTGATCATATCTCGGGGGCACCCCCGATATTGAAAGGCTTAGATTCCAAAAAATTCGTACAGAAGCCTTTCCCCCCGAGCGCGGACCCTAAACCAATCCCAAAGAAGTTTCACATGCCCAAAATTCCCAAGTATAATGGGACGACCGACCCCAATGAACATGTTACCTCTTACACATGTGCCATTAAAGGAAACGATCTAGAAGATGATGAGATCGAATTTGTATTATTGAAAAAATTCGGTGAAACCCTGTCGAAGGGGGCAATGATATGGTATCATAATTTACCATCTAACTCTATTGATTCTTTTGCTATGCTTGCAGATTTTTTCGTAAAAGCACATGCCAGGGCCATAAAAGTCGAGACCCTTAGTTCTCAAGCGATTCCTTCGGATCTTAGGTGCGACCTTAGGGAGCTTGTTTTGGCAGCTACTCTCTTATAGTTATGTGTCATGGTTTCCGAGTTCTAGTTCAAGGCAGGGCAAGATCGGAGGAAATATCTTCCTCCTCTTGGTCGTCATCAAAGAAGTTGACGTCCGGGACTTCCTCTTTCCCTTTAAAATAAAACCGGTGAAGTCCATCCTAAAGTTCAAAATCTACATCCAACACCAGAGTCCCCTTCCCCTGCTACGCTTCCTTACTCAACAATCAAAGAAGTATTTTCGATTCGCCGATCCACTCCCGTGCTAATATGCTAACATCGGTTTAGGTAAGTGGTTGGGGCATTCCTCCTTCTTTTAAAAGAAGACTAGAGGACGAAAGAAGAAGCTCTTACATCGGATAAAGCCTAATTCCATTGTCCTTTGAAGATTGGAAGATAGTGAAGGTCGACTTCCTTTTTAAAGATCACTCAACGATGTGGGCCAATTCCGGAACGAGGACCTCGCGTGGAATGGGCGCAACCTCGGGCTCGGGAAGGCGCGGTTCTGGTTCTCTTAGAGGAGAGAAATCAAGAGCGCCAGCTGGAGCTTGCACCGAATTGCTTACCCGCGGAACTCATTTAACCCGACCCTGCATAAGTACCAACGCCCCTTCCCATTATAAAGTTGATGATTCCCACCAAGAATTTGATCGCCGGGTCGTGCTAATTCCATACGAATCAGTACTGAGATGCATGTGCCCATCACTACAGCAATGGCACCGAAGATGAAATAAAGAGTCCACGAGAACATTGTGAAAGGGGGAAATGGAGGTTGTCTGTGCACTTTTCGGAAATGACGGAAATATAGTCCAGTGCCGCGAAGGCGATAATGTCTTACGATCTTACGATCTCCGTGGAGGCGGATACAGAAACCCTCCGCAGATGGATGTCCCTTCAAACGATTTTTTTCTATTTCTTCTTTCTAAAGGCAAGGCTAAGCCATGATCCGTGCGCTAAGCGAGCAACAAGCATTTTCTACTTCAACAACTTCTACTTATAGCTTAGCAGTGCGGGCAAGTGCTTGGTAAGCCAACAGCCCAGTGAACCGGGCGGGGCACTCGAAGAAAGGGGGCACACTGAGCAAGTACGAGAAATTGGCTCCGCTATAAGGTCTAAATATTCTTGATAATGTTGAAGGTAGTAAGAGTTTACGGTGGGTGGGAAAGCAGGAGGGATTTCGGACATTAGAGCAGAAGAACTCCGTAACGGCGGAGAGGGGTTTCGCCTCGATTCCAAATGATTTCTCTTCTTCTCTTGCATGCCGAAGTGAAGAGGGGCGGTACCAACTACGCCTAGGAAGTCAGACCTATTCAAGGTAAGACAAAAGGATAACGAGATGCTAAGAGAATTTGTATCTCGTTTCCAAATGGAACGAATGGATCTACCACTAGTCACAGACGATTGGGCTGTTCAAGCTTTCACTCAAGGTCTGAACGAACGAAGCTTGATGGCTTCACGGCGGCTGAAACATAACCTAATCGAATACCCAGCTATTACTTGGGCCGATGTGCACAGTTGGTATCAATCTAAAATAAGGGTCGAAGATGATCAGTTGGGTTCCGGGTCCGGTTTTAAAAGGGATACCGATCGAGAACCAAGGTCAAGTAAGGATCGATACCGGCCGTACAACGGAGATCGTCGGAGTAGCGAACTTTCACGTAACCCCATACGAGGCAAAAAGAGCCAAGGGTCTCGGGGACTGATGAACAGAAATGGGTTCGATAGGCATACCGGACCTAAGGAAGTACCACTGCTATCGGAGTATAACTTCAGTATCGATGCATCCGCCATCGTGTCGGCTATCGGACGCATCAAGGACACTAAATGGCCTCGACCCATGCAGACCGATCATGCCCAGAGGAACCCCAATCAAATGTCTGAATATCATGGCACCCATGGGCACATAATGGAAGATTGCAGGCAACTAAGAGAGGAAGTAGCCCGGTTATTCAATAAAGGGCACCTTCGAGAATTTTTAAGCGACAGAGCCAAAAACCATTTCAAAAACAGGGATTTTAGTAAACAAAACAAACAGGAAGAACCACAGCACGTCATCCACATGATCATCAGTGACGTCGATACCCCTCAGGGGCCGGTACTTAAACTCACTAAGACATCGGTTATGAGAGAAAAGCGATCTCGAACTTAGGATTACACACCCATAGAAACCTTGTCCTTTAATGATGAAGATGCAGAAGGAGTCATGCAACCTCACAACGATGCACTGGTAATATCCGTACTTATGAATAAAACTAAAGTTAAGCGTGTGCTAATTGATCCAGGTAGCTCGGTCAACATTATTAGATTGAAGGTCGTAGAACAGCTCGGTCTACAGGACCGGGTCGTGCCCGCAACCCTGGTTCTAAACGGATTCAATATGGCATGTGAAACTACCAAAGGCAAGATAATTCTGCCGATAAACATGGCCGGAACTATCCAGGAGACGAAGTTCCACGTAATAGAAGGCGATATGAGATACAACGCCCTTTTTGGGAGGCCGTGGATCCACAATATGAGAGCTGTACCTTCGACCTTCCACTAGGTTCTTAAATTCTCAACATCGGAGGGAATCAAAATAGTGTACGGGGAACAACCGGCCGCAAGGGAAATGTTTGCCATCGAAGAAGCAATTCTGATATCCTCGCCTTCATCGACAAAAGGTTCGGGATCGAAGGGGGAACGTTGTGCCAAATAGCAATCACAAACGTCGGCTTCGAACCAACTAGAAGATCAGAAGATTGACGAAGATGATGAGCAAGGGATCCCAAGATCCTTTGTGGTTCCCGATGATTCCGACGCTACCCAATTAACGGTCGAAGAACTGGAGCAAGTCGTACTAATCGAATATCTGCCCGAACGAAAGGTATACCTGGGAACGGGATTAACCCCCGAACTCAGGAAAAAGCTTATTCGATTTCTTATTGATAATATAAATTATTTTGCTTGGTCCCATTTAGACATAACAGGGATCCCATCGGATATAACAACGCATCGGCTAAGCCTGGACCCTTGGTTCAAACCGATGAAGCAAAAGAGAAGACCCCAGTCCGAGGTAAGACACGCATTCATAAAGAACGAGGTAACTAAACTTCTCAAAATAGGGTCCATTCGGGAAGTAAAATATCCTGAATGGTTAGCCAATGTGGTTGTAGTCCCTAAAAAAGGGAACAAACTTAGAATGTGTGTAGATTACAAGGATTTAAACAAGGCATGCCCCAAAGATTCTTTTCCACTGCCTAACATCGATCGCATGATCGATGCCACGGCCGGCCATGAGATCCTTACTTTTCTCGATGCCTATTCCGGGTACAATCAAATCCAAATGAACTCGGAGGAACGAGAAAAGACTTCGTTTATCACCAAGTATGGAACCTATTGTTATAATGTAATGCCCTTCGGGCTAAAAAATGCAGGAGCTACTTACCAACGCCTAGTAAATAAAATGTTCGAGGAACAAATAGGTAAATCAATGGAAGTTTATGTTGATGACATGCTAGTTAAGTCCCTGCGCGCAGAGGACCATTTGGCTCATTTGCAGGAAACATTCGAGATTTTAAAGAAATACAATATGAAACTCAACCTCGAGAAATGTGCTTTCGGGGTCGGATCGGGCAAGTTTCTTGGCTTCATGGTATCGAATCGAGGGATCGAGATCAACCCCGATAAAATCAAGGCCATCGAAGACATCACCGTCGTGGATAGTGTAAAAGCCGTGCAGAGGCTAACGGGACAGATTGCTTCCTTAGGCCGATTCATTTCAAGGTCGTCGGATCGAAGTCATATATTTTTCTCTCTGCTCAGAAAGAAGAACGATTTTACCTGGACCCCGGAATGCCAACATGCATTAGAGGAATTAAAACGATACCTATCGAGCCCACCACTACTGCACACTCCAAAGGCAGACGAGAAACTTTGCTTGTACTTGGCAGTATCGAAAATCGCGGTAAGCGGCGTCCTAGTTCGAGAAGAGCAATGTACGCAATTTCCCGTTTATTATGTAAGTCGAACCTTGGGGGAAGCAGAAACTTGATATCCACATTTAGAGAAGTTAGCACTGGCACTGATAAGCGCCTCTAGAAAGTTAAAACCATACTTTCAATGTCACCCCATATGCGTATTAACCACTTACCCACTTCGTAATATTTTACACAAGCCCGAACTATCAGATCGATTGGCCAAATGGGCCGTCGAACTCAGTGGGTACGATATAGAATATCTACCCCGGATGGCCATCAAGTCTCAAATTTTAGCGGACTTCGTGACCGATTTCACGCCAACCCTCGTACCCGAAGTCGAAAAAGAACTCTTGTTGAAATTGGGTACGTCATCGGGGGTATGGACCCTTTTCACAGACGAGGCTTCAAACCTGAAAGGGTCCGGGCTAGGCATCGTTTTAAAGTCGCCTACGGGTAGTACTATTAGGTAATCTATCAAAACTACTAGGTTGACTAACAACAAGGCCGAGTATGAGGCCATGATTGCAGGTCTCGAATTAGCTAAAAGCTTGGGAGCAGTGGTCGTTGAAGCCAAGTGTGACTCTTTACTGGTGGTAAATCAAGTAAACAAAACCTTTGAAGTTCGAGAGGATAGAATGCAAAGGTATTTGGACAAACTATAGGTAACTTTGCACCGTTTCAAAGAATGTACTTTACAGCATATACCTCTAGAACAAAACAGTGAAACCGATGCACTTGCAAATTTGGGATCATCGGTTGAGGAAGATGAGATTAGCTCGGGGACCGTTGTTCAACTCTCGAGGTCCGTGATTGAAGAAGGTCATGCCGAGATAAATTCTACAAGCTTAACCCGGGATTGGAGTAATAAGTATATTGAATACTTGGAGAACGGAAAACTCCCATCGGACCCTAAATATTCGAGGGCCCTGCGAACCAAAGCTTCTCGATTCACATTGAATGCAGATGGAACATTGTACCGAAGGATATTCGATGGACCATTGGCAGTATGTTTAGGTCCAGGAGACACCGACTACATCCTACGTGAGATTCACGAGGGTACTTGTGAAAATCATTCCGGTGTCTATTCATTAGTTCGAAAAATAATCAGAGCAGGATATTATTGGATCGATATGGACAAAGATGCAAAGGAGTTTGTTCGAAAATGTGACAAATGTCAAAAGTTTGCACCGATGATCCATTAGCCCGGAGAACAACTTCACTCAATTCTATCTCTATGGCAATTCATGAAATGGGGAATGGACACCGTCGGCCCTCTGCCATCGGCCCCAGGTAAAGCTAAGTTCATTTTATTTATGACCGACTATTTCTCTAAATGGGTTGAAGCACAGGCGTTCGAGAAAGTGAGAGAGAAAGAGGTTATAGACTTCATCTGGGATCATATCGTATGTCGATTTGGGATACCCGCCGAAATAGTGTGTGACAATGGGAAACAATTTATTGGCAGCAAAGTGACAAAATTCCTCGAAGATCACAAAATAAAAAGGATATTATCAACACCGTATCACCCTAGTGGGAACGGACAGGCCGAATCGACGAACAAGACTATCATTCAAAACCTAAAGAAAAGGTTGAACGACGCTAAGGGAAAATAGAGAGAGATCCTGCCCGAAGTTCTTTGGGCATATCGAACAACATCAAAATCCAGTACGGGGGCAACCCCGTTCTCCTTAGTATATGGCTCCGAAGCCTTGATTCCAGTCGAAGTCGGGAAACCCAGTGCCAGGTATCGATATACAACAGAAGAATCAAATCACGAGGCTATGAATACTAGCCTCGAATTATTGGACGAAAAACGAGAAGTTGCTCTCGTCTAATTGGCCGCCCAAAAGCATCGGATCGAAAGATACTATAATCGAAGAATCAATCTTCGCCATTTTAAAATTGGGGACTTAGTGATAAGGAAAGTCACCCTCAGCACCCGAAATCCAAACGAAGGAAAACTGGGTCCGAACTGGGAAGGACCGTATCAAGTACTCGAAAATGTCGGTAAAGGATCCTACAAACTCGGTATTATAAACGGCGAACAACTACCAAGCAATTAGAACGTGTCACACCTAAAACGATACTACTGCTAAGGTACGACCCTCCCATATTCGTTTATATTTCGAAACTAACCCTTGCAGGAGTTCAATCAAAGAAACAAGGATGGTTCATTCAACACGAAGCCTTAGGTCTGAAAGCACGCATTGCACTCTTTTTCCCTTGGACCGGTTTTATCCCAAATGGGGTTTTCGGCAAGGTTTTTAATGAAGCAACCATTGATCGTGCTAACTTAGAACGATTTAACAGTATCCGAGGCCTCTTTACAATCAACCTCAAATACTGGTGGGGCATTACCCTCAAATATATCAAGTTCGATGCAAGAAAGTTACTTCATAACAACAGGGTTCCGATAGGAAAAATTGTAAGAGCCAAATGGTCAAAACGAACCATGCTCATGTAGATTGCTCGATCCATGGTATAAAATATAAACACATGTATAACAACATGAAAAGAAACTTCTTTGCCCATATCTCGTGCTGTCCTCTATTTTATGATCTATTACGCAAACAGGCTCAAGGGTCGACGACTAATAAGCCTACGGGCTACATCATCTCAATTTTGAGCAAACACTCACTCGACCATTAAGCCTACGGGCTACAGTACTTTGAGTTCGAATCACTCACTCGACCATTAAGCCTACGGGCTACATTACTTCGAGTTCGAATCACTCATTCGACCATTAAGCCTACGGGCTACATTACTTCGAGTTCGAATCACTCACTCGACTAATAAGCCTACGGGCTACATCATCTCGAGTTTGAGCAAACACTCACTCGACCATTAAGCCTACGAGCTACATTACTTCGAGTTCGAATCACTCACTCGACTAATAAGCCTACGGGCTACATCATCTCGAGTTTGAGCAAACACTCAAGCCTACAGGCTACAATACTTCGAGTTCGAATTGCTCACTCGACTAATAAGCCTACAGGCTATATCATCTCGAGTTTGAGCAAACATTCACTCGACCATTAAGCCTACAAGCTACATTACTTCGAGTTCGAATCACTCACTCGACCATCAAGCCTACGAGCTACATTACTTCAGGTTCAAGCAATCACTCAACTCAACTACTAAGCCTATGGGCTACCTTATTTCGAGTTTGAGCAAGCACTCACTCGGTCATAAAGGCTACAAGAGCCAAATTCGATCAAATTGCCTAAAGCCTTATGAAAACCTTCATAAGGCATGAATGAAACAAAATCTTCTCAAGGCAGAGAATAAAACGGAGGCGAGTCAGGAAAAGAAAAGATCTTTATATATACAAGAATATTTACAATGTCCGAACAGGACGCTGCACAAAAAACCAAAATGTAAACTAAGGGCTAAGTTTCTTGGTTATCTACGGGGGCAGTCTCTTCTCCATCGGGCTCCTCCCCGCTCTCGGACCCACTTTTTCTCCCATCATCGCCATCATCATCATCATCATCGATAGCCAAGGCTTCAGCATCGGCTTCAAGCTCTTTAGCTCTTTTTATCTCTTCGGTGAGATCGAAATCTCGAGCATGGATCTCTTCGAGGGTCTCCCTCCGAGATTGGCATTTAGCAAGTTCAGCAACCCAATGTGCTCGAGTGTTGGCGATCTCGGCTGCCTCTCTTGCTTGTACCTGAGCAGCTTCAGCATCCGCCCGATAAACGGCCACTAATGCATTCGCATAGGACTTTGCTTTTTCGGCATCAGATTTGGCCTTGGCAAGTTTGGAGGCCAACCGAGCCTCGAGTTCCTCTATTCTTCTCGCTTGAATCGAGCTCTTCTCCTTCATGCCTTGAAGTTGGCTTGCAGTCGATGACAATTGGGCCCGAACAGTTTCTTTTTCTGCAGCAAGACGGTCCATGCCATCTTTCCATCCCATGGTCTCCGCCCTTATTATATTATCTTCCTCACGAAGTTGCCCGATCGTCTCGAGTTTCTGCTGCAGCTGTGAGATCGAAATATTAGCCTCCAATCCTAAATCAAGCCCATGAGTTCTTAATATTATCATTACCTGCTTGGTCAAGTCAATCTGGTCTTGATGAGCCCTGGCCAACTCAGCTCGAAGGCCTTTGATTTCTTCTTCTCTTTGACCGGAAAGGAGTCTGAGGGCGTTCCTCTCCTTCGTAACTCGTCGGAGGTCGGCCTCGAATCGATGCAGCTCAGCTCGAGACCGAGAACATGCTTCTCGATGAACGGCCACGGCCTACGAAAAAAGAAGAAAATAAGTTAGAAAAGAATAGCAAACATAAAAGTAATATCAACGAAGAGAGTTAAAGCTTACCTGATTCAGAGCTTGCTGCACTTCGCAGAAAAGGCCCGACACATCACTAGGGCCAGCAGCGTCCTCAACCCCAGTAAACAAATCACTGAAGGGGTCCTCCCCTTCATGAGACCGGCTCATCTCGAGGGCCCCCAAATCTTGGGCTTCCTGAATCGCCCCTTCGGAAAAGGCAGGGAGAGTGTGCAAGTCTCCGATTACTATTGCCCCAAGCGACTCGCTTGGGGCGTTCTCCTCAGTTCGGAGAGCTTCAGGACCGGCCCCTTTTGATATACCCACCGTTTGTTGACTTCGGTGGGAAGCATCCTCGATCTCTAATGATTTGGGGACTGTGCCCGAACCTTCCTCCGATATCTCCTCAGTCTGAGGAGGAGCTTTATAAATCACCATCGATTCAGCTGCCTTTAGGGCATCGATGGATTTCTTCATTCGGGCCACCAGCACGGACCCGTCATTTTCTTCTTCTTCTTCTTCCCTTAGACGCAGAACTAATTCTACGGTCAAAGGAATGGTATTCTTCCTCGGCTTTCGAGCCATCCTCGTCTTTGATTTTGGATCTTCGGAGTCGTAGGCCCTTTTTCTCTTATTATCCTTCACTGGCTTTGGATCAGAGGCCGAAGCCTCTTCTTCGACGGATGAGGGCCTCAAAACCGCATCTTTGCCCACACCTACATACATGAAAATTGATTTAAATATATGGAAAGCATCTCGTTCGAACTACCAAAGATACGAGAAAGAGGCTTACCATGATTTTTGGCCTCCCATCGGCCCTTTGACAAATCACGCCACAAGCGCTCGGCGTATGTGGAGGTCGAAGCTAGATCCCGTACCCAATTCTTGAGATCGGGGACTGCACCGGGCATCCAAGGAACGACTGCATCACAAAAAGGGGGATATCAGTGAGAAAAAGAATGAAGGGGCAAAATAGTAGAAGATAACAACAGAATTACACTTACACTTCATGTTCCACTTCTCGGGAAAAGGCATCTTTTCAGTCAGAATCAGGTCCGAAGTCTTTACTCGAACGAACCTGCCCATCCAGCCTCGATCCCTGTCCTCATCTATACTCGAGAACAGGACCTTGGTAGCCCGACGCTGAAGTTTTATTAATCCCCTCGAAAGAGACGAGGGCAGTACAATCAGATGAGATGATCGAGGGTGAAAGGCATCCCCTCGATTTTGTTCACGAAGTAACAGATCAAAATAACGATTCGCCAAAAAAAAGGATGGATCTGGCCTAGGGTTATTTGGTATTGGCGGCCGAAATCAATAATAACAGGGTCGAGGGGAGCTAACGTGAAAGGGTAAGTATACACACTTAAAAACCCTTTCACATAAGTGGTGATATCTTCTTCAGAAGACGGGATTACTATTTTTTTGTTCTCCCGATTGCAATCTTTCTTTAGTTGTTCGAGGTGCCTCTCGGTTATCGAACACATATACCTCGATACTGGCTCACATGGGCCGGGAACCGACGAGCCTTTGTCGACCTTAAAATCAGACGTAAGAACACACACTCCAGGAACGCATTCCTCAGTCCGTGGCTCCACCGGTGTTTTGTCAGCGGCAGGCTGTGAAGAAGAAGCTTTTTCTTTCTGAGGAATGGTTTTTGATGCTTTCGCCATTTTTGGATTAAAAGATCGAGAATAGAAGGAGGTAATAAAGATTTGGTGTTTTTGATGAAAGATTTTGTAGAGAAGAAACACAGATTTGCGAGTAAATTCAGAAAGTGTGAGAAGAAGTTAGAAAATTTAGAGTTTGAAGATGTAAAAGTAATTAAAAGCGAAAAAAGCGGTCATTTATAGGTATAGCAATGGCGGTTCAGTTTCGATAATGGCCGACCACCGTCTGACACGCATTAAATGCCTTGAAAAACTAAACCGACGGGGACAACTATCACGTCCGTCATGATCGAGCCCAATGTAAACGTTAGCTTTTATCTGATCGAGCCGTTGGGAAATCATGTCGTTTCTCGCTACATTCTTCCCCAGAAACGAGGGGACTATCTGTATACGGTAAAAATCGGTTAGTCTTTCGTACGAACTGGTCGAAATGGTAATGCATTGGATCGGAGAAACGTCTTCATAATATCAGGTTGAGGTCCGAAGTCAGGTCACCAAGCTTCGAGCCCTAGGGACCGATCAATGTCGAGCTCGATATCATTATCGAGCTCGAATCCAAATAGAACTATGATGCAAAGTGAAGTTATCGAGCTTATGAGGCAGAGACCGACCAACACTGACCCCGAATCAATACAAGGATCCGAGTCAGAATCGAGCTCGAGTCAAGATCGAGAGCTCGAGTCGATACCAAGCTCGAGTCAATATCGAGCTCATAGACAAGAGTCGTTGCAATCCCACTAGAGGAGAGAATCCTGACAGGAATTATGGAAAAACTGATTTATCATGGGTCTCCCACTATGTATTTTTAATTATATCTAAAGTAAAATCCCTCCACTATAAAGGGGATGGTTATTATTTCTGTAAGGACCAAGTTTTTGCATACATTGTAACTGAGATATCATACACTCTTATATTGAAGAGTTATCCTTTTTTAGTTTCATAAATAGATTCATCTTGCTTAATCTATAAACCATATTCTTTCCAACATTGCTAATTTTTCATTCTGTACAGTCAACACTTGATATTTCTATTCATTCTTACGATTTGTGTCAAAGTTATACCAAACCCTTAGAACTACGTACAAATTTAACTCAATCCGTTTTTTCGGGTAAACACAGTTATTCGTGCTGAGGCAGAATCTCTTTCTTCTCCATTGCACTACCAGCAATTGCTGTCAAGTTTTGCTGACTAGATTGAGTATTAAACAGACCCTTGTTAATTAAAACTTATAAACTAGTTTTGTTTTTGAAAAAGTTTGATTTTTGTTCATCCTTGTAAAAGAGTGTGAAAGTATTAATTAAGCCAGCAAACTTCAGAAGAACTTCCGGCGAACAACGGCCATCTTGGTGTGTTGTTATTGAAACAAAATAAACTGTTTCCGACAAAACTTTTCGGCGAACAATAAGAAGTGCAGCTATTCCATATGAACCAAATTGAACTCAGACAAAAGATTGAGTGCGAACAACGGCGTAGGAACATTTCTCCACTATTCACTGCCTTCTTCCTCCTCACCCCCCTGCTGCACCTTAACTTTCGGTGGGGATCAACAAATGAAAAAATAGGAAAAGTATATTTTACCCCTAAATCTGATTAGAGAAGAGTCATTGCTACTTGTCTCCTTATTTCCGCCCATATATTATAGTGAAGATTTGAATTTGGGGTGTAATGGAGGAGAATGAGATGGAAGAAACCGGGAAATGTTTGGAGGGAATTGAGAAATTTAGGGGAAAGACCAAAAAGTCCCTGAAAGTCTTTTATTTTAATAAAGTGGCAGGAGTGTTTTAGTGAAACACAAAATGGGTACAATGCTGACCTACTTACTACCTTCGTGTAATATGTTAGCAAGACCCCCCAAGACCCCCCCACATATATATATATATATATATATATATATATATATATATATATATATATATATATATATAGTTTTAATTTGGGCTGGAGATACTCTTTTCACAAAAAGTTGCTCATGAATTGTTAGATTGCGAGTACTATGAGGTTTAATTGATCGTTCAATTGCAGAAATGTAAGAGAAGTTAGGCCTGATTACAAAGATTAAGCAAGCTAACGAAATATAGAGACTTATTTACAAATACATGGAGATTTAACTAAGGAGCATAAAAAAGATGAACAGAAGAGAAACTCAAACATGTCCCTTGGATTGGAATGATACAGAGAAGAGAAACTCAAACACAAGCCAAAGTCTCAACATGTTTGTAAACTCAAAGCCGTCATAGCGAGCCCCATCAATGAAAAGCCTGAAACTAGCAGGCTTAACATCCGCTAGCTCTTCAATCACTCCATCGTTCATGTCGTACAAAATGATTTTACCAGGAATTGATAACAATAGCCTTGCCTTATCTTTCTCATCATCATGAAAACAAATCATCGAAAACACGTTCGTATAGGCATATTCTTCTGGTGGATTCGTTTCTTGATTCACCATAACAGGGTGCAAATTAGGTAAAAACTCCAAGTTAACATGGTACTTAACAAACCACCCAGAGTAGTTAACTTCCAGTTCCAAAATATCAAATTCTGTACTTTGATTATCATTATGATGAATAAGATGCAAGTGCCCTCCACATTCCCCAAAGTATTCAATATTTCTGTGCCACTGTTCTTCAGGAATTGGAGGAGTAGGCATTTGTCTGAAGCTACAATTTCCAACTTCAAAGCACAAAAAGGGGCCTGTTTGACTAACCCAATGAACAGCTCCATTCCAAAAAACACCATAATAGAAACATAAATCCGCGCCTCCATATTCATCACAATCATAATATTCATTAGATTGCCTCCAATTTCCAGAACCTGATGAATATACCGAGAACCGAAGTTGATTCTCAGGCACAGACAACCAAAGACAGACAACATCGTAATCACCCGACTTTTCAGAATCAAAAGCTAAATTCATAGTTCTTACTAAGTTGGGTTCGTTGATTGTTTCTGGTAGTGGAATAAACCTATATTTACCAGTGGTGAGATTGTAAATGTAAAACTCCCTCTTCCCATCATTCAATTTAAAATCAAAGCAAAATAGTCCGTTGCAAGAATTCATACCATAAAATATTTTACCATCACGTATACTGGAGAATCTTTCATTCATCATACTCATTGTGGAGAAATCTTCCTCCTGCAAAGAAAGAAAATTGTAAGCGGGGTTTCGGCACAAGAACAAACCAATAATGGAGGCAGAGGACCTAGCATTCATACGAGTGTGAAGGCGACGAAATTGGGGACTGCTAATAATGGAAAGCCAGTGTTTTGAGACTGTCTGGAAACGAAGTAGAGATTTTGGGGGCAAGTGCAGTAATAATTCAGTTAAGAGATCTTCATTGCTGGCGATGTGTTGAGCAGATTCTGATGAAGGGGCTTCTAATTTAATAGAGATTTCGCTTGATTCTGATAATGACAGGTGTGATTTTAGGTCTTTTTCAATGCTCCGGCAGTGGATGAAGGTGACTCTGATTATGCCACGATCATCCACGTACAAGGCGTCGCTTGATGCGACATGGTTGTCGGAAATCATGGTGAGTTCCTTTGCTCAACAAAGATGGCTTTGACTACTTGAATTGGAAGATGTTTGATGGCACGATTAGGTGTGAAGGCAAGTTTGCGATGGCTAGTTTCAGCCCGGTTATCCGTTGACTTTCTATGCTTATTATATTCTTTTCAGGTCAATTAGTTTTGTGGCTCTGTACAAACTTGTTTTTAGTTTTATGACCCTATCTCTTTTGTTTTTACACATGGGAGATTTACTTTTATACGTAAGAAATCTGTCTTTTACACTTAAGAGATCTTAAAAGATCATTTTCTTAAATTGTAAAGTAGCATGACTTATAAATAACACATTCTCTTTTCTCTTATGTAGCAGTTGATTAGTTCTAATTGCAATGGAAAGTGATTTTTGGATTTTTCTCCTGCGAAATGATTACTTGCAGGAAGTCAAATGAAATCATGTAGCTTCAAAACTATTGTACCTACAAAAGTATATGACTTACTTGTGGTGCGCTCCAACTCAACATCATGGAGGTTTGCAACAAAACGATTTTTTATTTGTCTAAAATTGTAAATGCTGAACTCTTTGGTTAATGCTTGACATGGGCATCATTACTCCTACATCAGGAGAAAAGAGAGGAAGGAAAAGTAAAGAGACAAATGAAGGTTGAATAGTACTCCACTAAACAGCAATTCAACAAATCCATTCTTCAATTCAGCAATTTTTCATCCGATAAGCAATAGTAATCCTTTATATGCATATGATTCAAAAAAACACTTCTTACATGATAAAAAAATACTATAAACAAATCACTGGCCAGAGCTCTCAATCTTGAATACACGAGCACAACTATAGACTGAACAAAATGCTTGCAAACTCATCAACATCAACAGCATAATCGCAGCCAAGAATGTGAGAAACTTCCATGATTCAAACACATAGTATTTCATGCATTTCCCAAACTTCACCTTCCACCTTCCATTGTAAAACTTGTTAACATCTTCAATCACTTTATCCAAAACTGGCACCTTTGTTAACTTCACTGATTTACTCATCGAATTCCACAAATTCGCGACTTCATCATCACTCTTCAAACGGTTCAATACAATCCCTCTTTCTCTAAGTAATGTTACATCTTCTGCCGTATCAATTATCCCATTCATTAATTCAGTGTAACGAGTAAAAACCAATGGTCCTGATGCATTACACGCTTCGTAAGCTACTAAATTTCTTAAAATAACTTCCGTGTTTACATCTAGATTGACAGTAGGTAAATGTAATGCCATCTTTTTACTGTCGTAACTTATGCTTGTGATTCCTCCATTGGTGGCTACAATACTTACCCCTGCTTTAGAAAGTTCACTTACTGAGGGGATGGCTATTTCCTCCACTAGAGGTGGATTATTAGAATTTTCATTTTCAGGATTTTCTTGTGGTTTCTCTTGTGAGAAGCATAGATATTTCATGGGCAAAATTAGGATTTTTAGCCCAGGAATATTAGAGAGAAGTGTCCAGGGCAGCTTGAACATGACTTTCATAGGTTTGGAAAATACTATTCTTTTAAGAAGATGTACCGGGCCTCTGTTTAATTTAACAAGTATCTTCCAAATTTCATTTAGAAATTGTTTCATGTGACTTGATTTTCCAAAGGAATTCTTTCCTCCTTGATTCGCATTGCATTGTTCCTGATCATGATCTTCTGTTATTTCATTAGTTCCTAATTCCAATTTAGGCACGATCGTTTGGTACAAAAAGTCTAGCAAATGAGCAGATTCTGTGACTTTAACCTCTGGGAAAATTTCCACCATTTTGAAAGGAGAAAGTTCCTTACAAAGTCCCACTAGCATAGATACCAGCATGTCGTCTGCTAATTCTAAAGATGAGAATTGGAGTTCCAAAATTTTCCTCAACACGAATAATGGTATTTGATTTTCAAGCATTGCTAAATCTCTAAGTATGGCATTGTGTGCTGATTTTCTCCCAGAAGCATCAACTAAGTGTGACATCCTCGAGAAAGAAACTGTAGTTAGAACCTTACCTTCTTTAGCAGCATAGATGTGAAGAAACTCGAGCAAAAAAGAGGCGTCCACAGCCATCATCCAGGCCAAAGTTTCCCCATTGAAATTTAAGAACTTATGGTAACAGGCACGAATTCTAGACTCCAATTTTATCAGATGTTCGACAAGATTTTGGAATTTTAGATTTTGGAGTTGTTTCTGAGTTCTCTTAGCCGCAGCAACTTTATACCTGTTGATAACATAATCAAGTAAATAAAAATATTCATTCTATAAGAATTTAAACTTTTAAATGAGAAAGTCATACAATTAAATATGATATCAGAGCATATGTTAAATTTGACTCTTAACACTACTTATTGTTTTTAGATGATATGATCACATAATTCGATAATACCTTTCCATCTCGTAGAGTTCTGGACGCCAATAATGGTAAGGACCTAATGCCGCTTCTTGGGGCACGTAAGAGTCCGGGTCGCTAACCATTAGGGTTTTGGGGACGTTGAAAATGCTAACTGGGACTTCAGTGATTTCTTCAAGTTCTTCATCAAGTGTTCGACGGATTTGAATAATCCATCGACTCTCATCAAAGTTTGGGGCCATGACTCGGAGTGGAAAAGAGGACATGGTTTAATTTCTCTGTTTTAGAATAGAGAATGGCAGTTTTGATTTATTGAATGGTGGAGTTAAGAGAAATATGGAGCTTTAATTTATGAGTGTTAGGATAATAATTAAGTTGTTTATATAGTGCAATTTCACCCAACCTTAATAGAGTAAGATAGAATAAAGTGGTCGTTTGGTCCCAGCAAAAGGAATTAAGCTTGTGTTTTCCATGTTTTTAATGAAACTTTCATGAGCTTAGATAATATAAACAAATTCCACTCTCTTTCGTTCAGTTCTCACGCCTTCCTCCTGTTGTGTAGTGGTTAACCTGGTCTTTAGCTCATATTTAAACATTAAAAATGCCATATAGAATGTGAGATGGCACTATTTCTGTCTTTTATGTATGATGGAAACATTAACTTAAGCTAGGATTCTTTTTCTCCTTTTAGTTTTTTCTCTAATTTTTTTTTACTTGGCTGGGATTTACATTGTATTTTGGCCAACTTCTCAATTAGGCTGATTCTTGAGCCTAATCTTTTGCCCTTCATCCAAAAGCAACAGCGCAGCAGAGACCAATTTTTTTACTAATTGTTTTTAGGTTTTTAGTTGCTTTGCACCTTTGCGTAGCGTTTAATGAACTTTACCATCAGTAACTTTGAATAGACTAATCAGGAAATACTTCAGCTGAATCACATTTTTTTTGGCTTGACCAGTTAACCACCATCTTCTTGGGAGAGCTTATGAGTGATCATATAGATGTTGACCTGTCTAATTCTCAATTTAACTAAAATTTGATTTCTAGTGCAGATTCATTTAACCAAGGCTTTGGTAAGATAGATGCGGTACAAGGATTGAAAGGTATAGTAGTAAATGATGCTTCTCTCATATGACATAAGATTATCACTACCATTTATTAGTTGTTGACTTTTAAAAGAAGAAAAAATGAAACAAAAATGAGAGAAGTGCTTCATACGGATAAATACAATGCAAATACTAGCCTCTGAAAGCATGGATACAAAATTACTAAGAAGAAAATCTAACAAGGCCCAAGTTATATCTTTCACGATCCAAATCAACGGTAAAAATAGAACGTGCTAGCCAGTTTTCGGACTGATAATTAAAAAATAGGCAGCGTTTGCAAAGTTATTGAAAAATAGCCACTATTTTGCTGCAACACGGAAAGTTCCAGCATAATATACTGGAGATTGATGCACCTGTGTATGAACTTCTAGCATATTATGCTGGAACTTCAGCACACGGAAAGGTCCATCATAATATACTGGAGATTGAAGCACATGTGTATGAACTTCAAGCATATTATGCTGGACCAGTATATTATGCTGGAACTCCAGTATATTATGATGAAGTTCCAACATATTTATACTCGAACTCCATCATAATATACCGGGGTTCCA
This sequence comes from Nicotiana tomentosiformis, assembly GCF_000390325.3. Classification (NCBI taxonomy): domain Eukaryota; kingdom Viridiplantae; phylum Streptophyta; class Magnoliopsida; order Solanales; family Solanaceae; genus Nicotiana; species Nicotiana tomentosiformis. The sequence goes on along the minus strand of NC_090814.1, from coordinate 132,581,888 downwards.
ACATAACTCTAGTATATTATGCTGGAAGTTCACATGTAAACAATTCGAACTCCAGTATATTATGCTGGAATATTTTTCGAATTTTGAACAATGTTTCGCTCAGATTTATCTTTGCTTGAAAAATGATTAAATTTCTATTACTTTTAAAAGTGTGGTTATTTTTAAATTACCACTTGTAAATTTGGCTATTTTTGAATTTCACCCAAATCAACCTGATCGGCATCCGACACACTATCCGTCATATGCCCTCTAACTTGAACTTCCTGACTTCCCAGGGTTTCCATGATCCGAACGAACTAACTCATATGTCAAAATCAAATATACTTGCGGAAGCCAATTGAAAATCTTGTACATTTTCAAATCAAGTCATAGAATATTTTTCATTTCCAAAATCTTACATGAAACTTTTCACAAAAATGATATATTCAAATTAAATAATTATTCTTTTATCCACAACCCTATTTTTATACAATCCAATACAACTATCTATGGAGCCTCTATACAAAGAATAGAACCAACACTTTGAATAATTCCAGTAAAAGAAAATAAGAAATAACATGATAGCTACCACGAGATAAAAATGGTGCTTCATCATACCTTGAAAAGAGAGTCATCCTACCCCTATCCACACATCACGTATCACACTTCATCCTGAAGCACGTAAGGACAACTGGACCTTGAAAAGGAGCCCCTAAGAGTTGAGTACACCACAATGGTACTAATAAGTGTCATAGATTCTCTCTAACTTAAGTTCTTAGGACAAACTTTATTAAAAAATGTGCCAATATTTGATTTAAAACGGTAAGCAGTTTTATCAATTCATGATCTTTATCATTTTAAATAAAAACAAGTGAAATATAACGCACAATATAAACTTTTAAAACATTTATCAATCCAAAGTTTTGAATAAAATCATTCCAATTGCTTTAAGTCATTTAAATCACTTTCGGCACCTTAGGCATAAACATATAAAAATTATTCTTTACCTTTCACCGGGAGCACTATACTGACACCGATATAAGAACAAGGTCAATTAGGTGATTAACCTAGCAGCACGTATCATATACCCTATTTGCTCAGGTCGTCTCATCGCAGTACCACACGAATTGACTCAGCCATACTAATATAACACATTTGCCCCACTTGGGGTACTTATCCCATAAACTTCTACTTAGCCTTGAAATGTGTCCCTACATCAGCACTTGTAGTTTCATGGTAACGTAATCAACATTCGAACCAATCTAGTGGTCTCCACTAGTAACTCCCAAAATATTTAATATTCCAAAATAGATTCATATCATAATGGCCTCTAAGGATCTATTTTATCAAATCATAATAGTAATAGACAATCCAAACCATTTGAATAAAAATCACATAAATAACTTTTTACATGTTAAAGCATTTAGCAATTTAACACCAATCTTTAAAAAGATATCACAAGTGATATTCAATTATCAAATTTAAAAAGAAATACTTTTCACGAAAACTTATCTTTAGCACTCAAATATCTATACTCTTATCAATACATAAATTTTGATAAAACTTATAACATTTGCCTTAAGTGTAATTTTGCTAACAAGATTTAACACAAAATTTTATAAAACAACATGACACTACATATGCAACATAATATTTTAGTACATGGAGACATCCGCACTCATTTGTCCCCACAAGCACATTTGCAAACAACTTAAGCATTAACTCAAAACATACTTTTAGAGAAAATCCCTCAAGAAAAGTAAGTTTTATTCAACTTACCTCGTTTCCGCTTTAATACCAATCATATATTTTTTTATTCCCTTTTAGAAGTCTAGTATTGATAAAAATACTCAAACGCCACCAACAACTTGATATCTACAATTTGATATCCTAGAAACATCAAAACACATCCAAAAATATTTATTCATATTCATGTAGGACTCACAAGTTGGCTATGAGCCTTCAATCATCCCAATTCATCAAATAGGTTCACCCATTAGCCTATTTAATTCTATTCTTATTTATTAATACTCATTTGAGGTCTTTAGTGATACAACATTAATTGCCCAATTTCACCAATGTTATTATCCATCGTCTTTCATAACCGACATTTCCAAGATATTAAATTCGGGTGTATACTTAGTTATCCACTTTCAATTTAGCTAACAAATGACTGAATAGGCTCATTGCATCCGTCAATTTCATTTTCAAGAACATTGTTCACCTTCTCCCTCATTTTCTCAAGGAAACTATTTACACCATGAACTAGGGTTTTATCGCACAACTTTTCAACCATTAATACTTATGACAAATGCTACAAATACTTCTAACTACTCATAATAAATGAGTTTGGAGTATTAGAATTACCTCTTGAAGCTTTCCTAAAAAATCCAATGTTTGAAAAATTTGGTGTTCTTGAACAACTTGAATGATTTCTAGGAATTTCAAAGATCGAATGATGTTAATACTAGTGTTAATAGGACGTAATTAACTCAATACATCCATAAAACTTACCTTGTATGCTTAAGTTGGACTTGGACTTAGGGCTCAAGTAATTAACTCAATGCATCCATAATACTTGTATGCTTTTGTTGATACTTTAGCCCGTCGTATAGTTTCCAACTTAACTTGGACTTAGGGCTCTCCTTAGACCTCACATCACTTATAATATGCCTCGTACACTTATTATCATATACAATTGATATTCATCATATTAATAGTCCCCGTCTGCACACAAAATAATATAATTAGTACACATCAACTTTTTTAATAGCGCTTAAGCACTTCAAAAATTTTCGGAGTGCTACAATATCAACATTTCCCATAAAAGTAAATCTTTATGGCTAATATACCAATAGGGCCAGTTTTCTTCTTCTTTAGAATTTTTTGGCTTGGGGGGAATGGGAAAACTAAAGGTGCACAACAGGAAGAGTATAAAGGCTCATTTGTTTATTCATGATGTACAAAGATCTTTAAATACTAAGGATGGACCAAGAATTACTCCTAAATTATAAGATAATGAGATATAATTGACAAACTAAAAATACACCAAAATCTGCACAAATAAAGGAATAAAATAACAACACAAAAATATCTACACAAATAAAGAAAACAAAATAACTAAGGATATTCGCGAATACGTGCAACGACCCGGCCGATTGTTTTGAGTATTATAATCCTGTTCTCCTATTTACTGCTCAAGTTATGCTTTATAATTATTTTATGACTTACCGGGTTAGTTGGTTCAGGTCCGGAAGGATTTCGGAGTGAATTGAGATATTTAGTCTCATAATTGAAAACTTAAGTTGGAAAAGTTGACCGGATATTGACTTATGTGTAAATGACCTCGTATTCAAATTCTGATGATTCCAATAGCTCTGTGTGGTGATTTTGGACTTAGGAGCGTGCCCGAAAAATTATTTGGAGGTCCGTAGTGGAATTAGGCTTGAAATGGCGAAAGTCAAATTTTTGGAAAGTTTGACCGGGGGTTGACTTTTTGATATTGGGGTCGAAATCTGATTCTAGAAATTGAAATAGGTCCGTTATGCCATTTATGACTTGTGTGCAAAATTTGAGATCAATCGGACGTGCTTTGATAGATTTCGGCATTGAATGTCGAAGTTGGAGTCTTTTTAGTTTCATTAAGCTTGAATTGATGTATGATTCGTGGTTCTAGCAATGTTTGACATGATTTGAAGTTTCGACTAAGTTCGTATGATATTTTAGGACTTGTTGGTATGATTTGACGGGTTCCGAGGGGCTTGGGTGCATTTTTGGATCAATGGTTGAGAGACTAGTAAAGTTAAGAAATTTGGGAGTTTGACCATGGTCAATATCGGGTCAAGACGACCTCTTTTCAGTATTTTTAGTGCGCGAGCACGTCCGTAACGTGTTTTATGATTGAAATTCATATATGGTTTGTGTCCGGGAGGTTCCAGATGAGTTTCAGGGTAGTTTCAGATCATTTCGGAGAAGTTTGAGTTTGCTGGTTTTTGGTGAGGTACTGTTCATTCGCAATTGCGAACCATTTATCACAGTTGCGAACCCTGTTCATTGGAGATTACTGTTCACTCGCAATTGCGAACAATTTGACGCAATTGCGATGATTTTGGATTTTTGTGCAGTTGGCAATTGCGAACACTGTTCATGGGAGGTACTGTTCATTCGCAAATGCGAACCTGGACAGAATGTTTAAGATCTGAAAATGGGATTCGCAGCATGGGATGCAGCTCACCTAAATCCCGAAATAGCCGCGCCTATGCGCCTACAAGTCTTCTAGACATATATGCATCTGCACAAAAATATGCAGCAAGTATAGTATGAGTACGTAAATCAACGCGTACCCAATAAGTATCTAGTCTAACCTCAAAGAAGTAGTGACGAGGGGTCGACTCCGACACTTACTATGGGCTAACAATAAATACCGATATTATACTTAAGCATGGATTGTATGAAATAACTATAAACTCAATAACAAGATGTGAGTGGATAATTATTTTATTAATAGAAATTTTTTCCGAATTTATTCTCGTCATTAACAATTTATATCTCAAACCAAAGAAGCAATATCAACTATAATTAGTTCTAAAGATTTATCATGCGCAAATTATGCCGAGGTCGTACAACCCGATCCAACATAATATTTAAACTGTGTACTGCCGAGGGTCGAACGACACGAACCATAGATGCATCTATCTACTACTGAGGCATTCAGCCCGCTTCACAAATAGAAAATATTTTAAGAAAAACACAAATTCTCAATAACAGTCAAGTGTTTCATTCACAACTTCAAGTAAGTGAAATTTAATTCTTTTACCAGGTTTCAAAAGATTTAAGCAATTAAGTTAACAAGTAGGGCACAAACATTGTAAGTATAACATGATATAAGTCCTAGACTACCCGGACAATAGCATAATTAGTAGCTACGTACGGACTCTCGTCACCTCGTGCGTACGTAGCCCCCACAAATAGAAGCACATTTTAATTCAATTCACCTATGGGGTTAATTGAAAATACCGAATGTAACGCGATTCTGGACTTTTTAATTAGGTCCGAATGATGATTTTAGACTTAGTCGTATGTCCAGTTTTGGATTTGAAAGTTCGTAGGTTGATTTGATGCTTTTTGACAAAAGTTGGAAGATTGAAGGTTTAGAAGGTTGACAGGTTTGACCAAGAGTTGACTTTATTAATATCGAATCCGAATTATGGTTTTTGGAGTTGGTATAGGTCCGTTGTTTCATTTGGGACTTACATGCAAAGTTTGAGGTAATTCCGGGTTGATTTGGTATGGTTTGACATGAGTTTTAGAAGTTTAAAAGTTCATTAGTTCATTAGGCTTGAATTGATGTGCGATTCATGGTTTTGATATTGTTTGATGTGATCTGAGGTCTCGAGTAGGTTCGTGTTATATTTTGGAATGGTTTGTGTGATTGGACGGGGTTCGGGGGCCTCAGATGTGTTTCGGTTGTGTCGCGCTCTTATTTGATGTTTCAGCGTCGTTTCTTTGGGCATAAAGGATACTATATTGAGCAAACGACATTTGACAAAAAGTCTCAAATTTCCTCTTTGATTCTCATAAATTTGATGTTAAATCTAATATATAATCATGAAATATAGTTGAAAATTGATTAGAACAACTTACCCAATGTTCGTAGATGAAAATCCATCTACAAAATCGCCTCCCACCGAGTTTAGGGTTCAAAATATGATAACAATGAAGCTAAGTCTCGAAAAACTCAGCTATAAACAAGCTGCAGATGTCGCATTTGCGACGTGGGGTTCACATTGCGAACCCTCGCAAAAGAGAAGAAGGCTTCGCAAATGAGAAGCTTGTACAGTTCTGAACCCTTCGCAAAAGCGACATAAAATATCACAAATGCGATCACTGGTCTTCTCACAAAATCAGCCAGCTTGTCGCAAAAGTGACTCTTCCCCAGCCCGGACCTTCATCGCAAATGCGATCCCAGAGTTCGCAAATACGAACTCTGCAGGCCTCAGTATACTTCGCAAAAGAGAATATTTCCTCACAAAAGAGAGGTCCCCCCAGTAGCCGAACATCGCAAAAACGAGGATCACCTCGCAAATACGTTCGTCGCATTTGCGACTAAAACATAGCAATTGCAAATGAACTAGCACGAGCACTCTAAATTCAACAAAAACCAATCCGAAATCAATCTGAAATTCTTCCGAGCCCCCGGGGCTCGACCCTTGTAGGGTTGTATGATGATTTTAACTTGTACGTATGTTTAGTTATGGTCTGGAGTGACCCGAGGTCATTTCGGCACTTATAGTTGAAAGTTCAAAATTTGAGTTCATGAACATTTGAAATCCTTGAGTTTTGATATTGTTTTTAATGTTTTGAGCTTACGAGTGAGTCTGTGTGAGCTTTATATACTTGTTAGGATGTTTGGATGGGGCCCCGAGGGGCTCAGGTGGGTTTCGGGATGGTTTCAGACCATTTTGAATCTTGTTTGGATAGCTGATGTACGATTGTGTCTCAATGCTTAGCGATCGCGGAGCATATCTCGCGATCGCATAGAAGGCTTGGGATGGGGAAGGTTGTTCTTCGCGATCTTAGAGCTTGTCTCGTGATTGCTTAGTGTTTTCTGACGTTGGGGGAATTTGCACTCCGCAATTGCGTTGGTCTTAGTGATCGTGTAGAAAGATATTAGGCCCAGGGAGAATTTGTTCATCACGAACACGGTGGGTGGGATCGTGAACACCAAGGCTTGGGGGGGACTTCCTTCCACAAATGTGAAGCAGCCTTCGCGAATGCGATGGTCTGTGTCCCGTGGCCTTTGTGAACGCGGGCATCCCTCCGCAAACATGAAGAAAGATTTTCGCCCAAATGTAAATAGTGTTGAAAATATGAATTTAACTACTTTAATTTTTACTATTTTTGAGACTTAAACCATGGATTGAGGAGATATTTTTGATGATTTTCACCCTAACGTCTAAGGTTAGTAATTTTAACTTAGTTTTGATTTATTTTCATGATTCCCTATATATATATATATATATATATATATATATATATATATATATAAAGCTAATATACCACTAGGCAGTCTGTAGATATTATTTTATATATTGAACAAAATCAAGAATCCAATTATTACAAATTGTTTAGTGAAATTAAATCTAAATGAAACTAGGATGAAGCTAATAAAATGATAAATGCAAGCTATTACACAAAATGTTCCTGTTAATTCCCCACATAGGATGGTGTGTGTATTTACAAGTCAAGTGCAAAACCTCATTGTAGCTCCTCTATTGCTCTCACCGGGTGCCAAGTTCTGCTTCCCAATGGTCAAGGCAATTGTGAATGTCCAATGCATAAATGTCTAAACACTACATGTGAATTCTAAGGATCAACATGCAGACATTCTAACCAAAGCACTTTTGAGATCACAACATGAATGCTTATTCTCCAAACTGGGAGTGCTCAATATTTTCACACCTACCAGCTTGAGTAGGAGTGTTGAGAATGTGATTACTTAAAGATTAAATGAACTAAAGTTGAGTCTTAAGTAGAGTTAGTGTAGATTAATCATTAGTTAATTATGGTTAGGTTAGTAAGTAGGTTAGAAGCAGTTATACTGTATATATACAATAGTTATTTGTTCAATACAGAGTTGAGCTCATTATTCCTCATTTCATCATTTCTGCAGCTACACTTTGTCTTCTCCGATCCTCTCTCTCTTCCAAAGCTCCATTAGAGTAAACCTAGAGCTCAATCTATGGAAATTAATACAGTCTAATGCCAACTACTTTAGGAGAAGGATTAGGATGAGAGGTCACCTTGTTGGTCTTACTTGTTGTTGACGTGGTGGTTTATCCATAATTAACATGGACCCGGAAATAAAATTCCCAGAATGGTGGAACCAACCACGATTCAATAAAAACCCACAAATTAAAAAAAAAATGTTTTCCTATTTATTTTATATGACATCTTTTAATGTTCACATTTATAGATCTTGAAAAAAGACATTTATAGATATTGAAAAAAGACATTTATAGATATATATTCAACACAGTTCCATTAATAACAATATTTTATATAATTTTCACAATTTCTTAAAATTCAAATTCACTGAAGTATTTAGCTTTTAATTTTGATGTGATATTTAATACTTTATATTTACTCGACTCTTTGACTGTTATTTTAATGTATTCTTACTACCATTAATTAAAAAGATTCATCTGTTATAAAATAAAAGCAACTTAGTAAAACATGAACAAGACATGTTGTTATGAAATAAAAACAATTTAGTAAAACATGAACAAAAAATGGAGATAGAGAGAAGGAGAGATTTTCTTCTTCAATTGTGTGTATTTTCCTATCTATTATAACACCTTTATATAGGCATGAAAAGTGAAGAAAAACATGTCATTGAATATGTCATTAAGCATAGAAATATGTCATTGAATATGTCATTAAGCATTTGAGAAGATCATGGAGGAAGAGTAGACATCCACCATAATTTGATTTTTCTTATAACACTCCCCTTGGATGTCCATAGATAATGTGCCTCGTTAAAACCTTATTAGGAAAAAATCCTATGGGAAAAAAAATCCTAGTGAAGGAAAAAGAGTACACATGTTTAGAAATACGCCTTTTGGTTGCCTCGTTAAAAACCTTGCAAGAAAAACCCAGTGGGACAAAACCTTGTAAGGAAAAAAGAGTACAACGCGTATTAACTCCCCCTGATGAGAGCATCAATTCATATCCTTGAGCCTTCGCATCCTAATATTGTACACTAGTTTCTTGAAGGTTGACGTCGGTAGAGATTTGGTGAATAAATCAACCATATTATCACTTGAATGGATCTGTTACACATTGATATCACCATTCTTTTGAAAATCATGTGTGAAAAATAACTTTGGTAAAATGTGCTTTGTCCTATCCCCTTTTATGAATCCTCCCTTCAACTGGGCTATGCATGCTGCATTATCTTCATACAAAATTGTGGGTAGTTTATTACACTTCAAACCATATTTGTCTCGAATAAGGTGTATTATAGACCTCAACCACACACATTCTCGACTTGCTTCATGAATAGCAATTATCTCAGTATGATTAGATGGAGTAGCCACGATTTATTGCTTAGTCGATCGCCAAGATATGGCAGTGCCTCCATATGTTAACACATAGCCTGTTTGAGATCGAACATTTTGTGGGTCATATAAATACCCAGCATCGGCATAACCAACAAGATCAGGACTGCAATCATTGCCATAAAATAATCTCATACCGGCAGTCCCTTTTAGATACTGCAATATGTGTTTGATTCCATTCCAATGTCTCCTTGTAGGAGCAGAGCTATATCTTGTTAAGACATTAACTGAAAAAGTTATGTCAGACCTTGTAATGTTAGAAAGATACATTAGTGCACTAATTATACTAAGATATGGTACGTCGAGACCAAGAAGCTCTTCATTATTTTCATGAGGTCGGAATGGATGTGCTTTATCCATATAAAATTGCTTTAAAATCATTTTAGTATATGTTGATTGATGGACAAAAATTCCATCTTTCATATACTCAATTTGTAGACCACGACAAAATTTTATCTTTTCAAGATCTTTCATTTCAAATTCTTTCTTTAAATAGTCTACTACTTTAGGAAGCTCTACTGCTTTAGGAAGCTCCTCACGAGTTCCAATGATATTTAAATCATCAACATACACGCTGATTATAACAAATTTAGATCCAGATCTTTTTATAAAGATACAAGGACAAATTGAATCATTCTTGTACCCTTCTTTCAACAGGTACTCACTCAGGCGATTATACCACATGCGCCCTGATTGTTTCAATCCGTATAAGAATTTTTGAAACTTTATTTAATAAATTTTTTAGAAACCTTAATATGCTTCAGAATAATTTAAATCCTTCAATGATTTCCATTAAACGCATATCACGATTTTCTTGTATTGCCAGATTAAAACCTGAAATGGCAACATCCACCACAGGAAAACATGTCTCTATATAATCAATGCCAGGATATTTATAAATTTTTTTGTGACACAAGTCGTCTTTATGTCTATCGACTTGACCCCTTTTTTTCCGCATAAGAACACATTTATACCTCCACTGGCTTTATACTTTCAGGTGTTGGGACTATCCGTCCAACTTCATATTTTTCATGTGAAATTAATTTTTATTGCGTATTTTTCATTTGGCCAATTATTTATCTGTCCAAATTTCATGACAGATTTGAGCTCAAGATCCTCGTCAATATAAATAATATTGAGCGTTACATTAAATTAACAATATCGTCGACGATCATTTTATATCGGTTCTACTATTATCCAATAAAGACATAACTTATTGAGATCTCTTTATCTTATTATTTTTAGGTACCTGAGCCTCTCCTATGAGGTCTTATGAAGTGTTATGTCGTGGTGCTCTTCTACAACACTTGCCTCCTTATTATGACCATCTTGAACATTTGCTCCTCTCCTTCTTCAAGGAGTTTTATCTTTGGAACCGAATAGTCTATTATGCTTTATGCATGCCATGGACTCTATTCATTATGAACTTTATTTTATTTGGAGCATTAGCAGCTGAATATGACATTTAGCTTTGGGTCAGCAAATACGCCTGATAATATTTTGCAAATGAATTATCACTTGAACTTCAAGTTCACATTTTCTCGTACGAGGATCTCGATGTACTCATAATAATTCATTACATGCATTATTTTTTCAGCTGCCCATTTTCTTCCCCTATTGCTGGGATCACCAACACATATCCCTAGTCTTATTTGGGGATCCATCTTTGTGCATTGTGGTGGAAAAATTAAATTATATAGCACATTCATATTTCTAGATGGAAATTATTTGGTTCCTGACCCTGAACCGATTGTGATAGGGAGAACTTATCATAACTTGGCTAGATGCGTACAAGTGCTGTTGTATATTAAATAATACATCACATGTCAAATTTTATTTTGGCAATTTTGTTCTCATAACCAATGGTTTAGATCTAATTAGAGGCATACAATTTCTGCTAAACCAACTTGGATTTAAACCAGTATTATCAAGATAAATCATCATAATTTATATTCTGGAACTGTGTTCTAATAATTTGAGCAATCAATCTTGCAAAAGTCAAACTACAAGTTGATAACAAATGCACATGTGACCATAGAATATATGCATCTATTAAAATCATATAATAGTAAACGGTCCACATGGAAGGTTACTGGGCCCATATATTTATCACCTTTTATTCGTTCCAGAAATCAAGGGATTCAATCCCAACCTTAACTGGTATATTATGAAAATAAGCAGCACTAGAGAATTCTTGAAGAATCTTATATTTCTTCAATATATGCCAATGTAATTCTCAATTAATTTTTTTTTTTCGCATCATAATTGAACCGAGATGGTCAACCGGTCATGCCAACTAATATTTGTTTCAGTAAACCTCTAGTTTATTTGTGGCTTGTGAATGCATCATCATGCTTATACTTGTGTAATACAAATAGAAAAAAAGTTAGGTAACCTTTCATATTTACCCGGTATGATTATAGTAATATAAAGATATTCAATCTTCTTTTCATTTATAGTCTCAATATGCCAACCACTTTGGCTAATATATTTGTAAATCAAAATATTTCTTTTGAGACTTACTACAATATTAATGTCATGAACAATTTCATTCATCCAGGTAGTAACAAATTAGTTCTTTCAGAGCTCTTAACTGCTTTTGTACTACAAGATCTTTTGTCACACCATCCATATAATGAATGTCTCCTTCACAAAGAGAATCATATCATAATAATTGTCATGTTCAAAATCATCACAAGCAAAATAATTTCTTGCTTTAATTTTGCTTTTAATAACTTTCATAAGGCATGACAAAATATTTTTGGCGCATCACATGCATGTGACCAATGATATATTCATGTAACTATACAATAATATTCATTATCTTTCTTTGTCTCAAACCTCCCTTAGAGGTGAGTTGTAGTATTTATCCAACTATGCACAAATATATTATTATGCATAATCTTTATCATATATATATATTTTTACATTCACTTTTAGGAATGAGTATGCAATCTCAATGTTTATCACAAGTCATATTCTCTTCAAAGAATTTCTCCCTTTTTATAATTACCATAGTGATAACTATTATTATTTTGGCCTTTTGCACGCCCACATTCATTGGTCAACCACTTGTCTTTATTTAGACTTATCATGCACTGCTATTACATTCACTTCAAAAATGGAGCAAATCAAGTGGGACAAGCTTTATGTTTTTCATGAAAATTATATTATTTTTTCTTTAGTTATTATTATTATCAATATGGTGAATTAGGACTCAAACCCAATGTCTTACCCATATAAAGGCATGCTAGGCCATAATGCGTTGGAACTTGAATCCAACGTCTTTTCATCAACACAGTACGTTGGGACTTGAACCCATCGTCTTACCCTCAATCTTTGGCATAATAGGCCAAAATTCACTAGGACTCGCACTCGAGCCTTTAAAATATTATTACTTCATAATTATAGGTATAAGTAAATTGACTTTCAAGAAGACATATATAACTATTTTAATTTTGAAACAGTTCCTCTGTAACAAAAATGCTAGTTAGGATATATGCCAATTTTGCTTTCAATGAAATACATCATGTTATGGTAAAAATATTATTACTAAATTACCTTAATAATTATCTATCATAGTATGTAAAAGGTCAGAACATATATATATATATGTTGGAATATTATCTTTTTCATATAAGAGATGTAGCAAATAAAGACATGCCTTTCCAGTTCTTTATTTCACTAGATACAATTGAAAAAAATATTTTTACTAAGCACTGCACATAAAGTTAATGCAAAGATATGAAAGTATGAATGAGTTGCATACATGTGATATGCTCAAATATTTTGCATACTAAAAGAAACTTATAAAATTAGTTGATGAAAGAATAAATACAACCTCATATTACAAGTGTGAAGCACATATATTTAATTATCATATGAACAATTCCGTGAGATGACATTAGCTCAAATAGAAACCAAATTACATGTGTTGCATTTTGATCGCTGTGTTTAATAAGTTTGGTGAAATAAAGTAATCCAATACTTTCTGCAGAGAAACCACCCAAACAATGAAAGCTATAGTTTTTATGTTAAATAGGTGCCTAACTTAACAAAACCTTTTAGAGAGGATTAATTTATCTAAATTATATAAAATTATAGAAAATACATTTAAATTATTACGAGGATATCATCATGTAAGCGACAACCTAACACATTTTTATGAATTAGTTTTAAAACACAAGCATGATTTTGTAGTAAATATAGCTAGTCAATCAACTGATATTGTCCAATTGGAAAGTATTAATTCTAGAAAAATTACTTGGTATGTTGATCTTTCCACCATCATGTATCACCAAGTAACTAAAACGAGAGTTAAAGGTGAGAACATGACAGAAGGAGCATACTAATTATAAACCATAATTATAATTTATACTAGGTGTATATACCTCATCTGACTTATTTATTAGAAATGTGCATACCTTGTTTGTATGCTTAGAATGATCGTAGAGGGCAATTCTTACTGTTTGATGGCCATATAAGTGTGGTATTAAAAAAGTCCCAAAACATGGAAACTATTGAAGGATGAACTCTATATAACACACTAACAAAAGTCAAGACCTCAACGAAGCTAAGTCTACAATTCTGTTATCTCTTGTAGGAAGTATAGATAAAATAGCAAATCGTGCTGATAACGTATTATAAAATAAAAGACATGTTATGAAAAAAAAAAAGCAATTTAGTAAAACATGAACAAGAAATGGAGATAGAGAGAAGGAAGAGATTTTCTTCTTCAATTGTGTGTATTTTCCTATCTATTATAAGACCTTTATATAGGCATGAAAAGTGAAGAAAAATATGTAATTGAATATGTCATTAAGCATAGAAATATGTCATTGAATATGTCATTAAGTATTTGAGAAGATCAGGGAGGAAGAGTAGACATCCACCATAATTTGATTTTTCTTATAACACCATCTATATACTATACATTTTTCATAACGTCACTGATAATTGGAAGTCAAATTAACTTTTTCAGCATGTAATTATTTTATGAATTTTTTATTAGAAAAAATTTGGACTTATATTACTTATTGTCTAATTTCTAAATATACACGTCTTATTTTAAGAAAAATAAAAAACTAATGTCTGAATTAAGATTCAAAAATTAAATAATTTGGCCCTGATACTTCATATTCATTTAATTTGAAAAAAAAAACAGGAGTATGAAATTTGGATAAGTTTCTCAAGGAAAATGGTAAGCAGTAAGCACAATATTTTTTCATGTAAATTAAGACAAATAATTCTATATTTGTTTGGTCAATAAAGTGCAAAGAGAATCAAGAAATCTAAGCAAAAAACACTAGTTGATGTTTTTCTATTGGCTGACAAAGTTACCCATCTGTGCCTGCGCACAAGCAGGCCTGAATCACTATGGATTAAACTAATCCACGCTTAATATTTGCAGAACACAAAAAAATAAAATAAAAAAAATAATAATAATAGTAACATGGTAGGGGCTATGTTTAAATATCATGCTTTATGTAAATTTATTTTTTGGTAGAGGATGGAAGTGGTTCCAAGTTGGTTCTTGCGTGCTATGCTGTGCCGCCCTATGACTTTTTGGTCGGTAGCAGCTCACATTGCCTAAAAATACAGGGACGGTGCCAAAATGCTCTCACCAAAATCTTACACATAAACATGACTCTCTGAAATCTCAATCTACTCTGTCTTACGCAGAAATTGATCAAAAACCAAACTCAACTCCAACAACTCTGTCATCATGTCGCCTAATAATTACTTTGCTAACCATGTCGATGGACTTTACGGTGAAAATGAAATGGTGGAAGCTAATGTCCAGATCATCACCTCCGGCGGCCTCCGCATACCGGTGCATTCCACCGTTCTGGTAATGCTGACCATAACTTGTTTGCCATTCTTCTTTCATTCCTTCTGTGTAACAATTCATAACTTTTCATAGTTTGATTTGGCATGAAGTTTAAAAGAGAAATGACAAACTTTTGAAAATTATATTCTTATCTAATTGTGTTGTTTAGATATATTGTATTGACTCTTAAAATCATTTCACTTTGTTGTAATATAATTGGGTGATGAATATGATGCATCAACTGTATAGATCATTTCACTTTGTTGTAACTAAGATTTACAATGTGAACAGACTTGTGGTACAAAAATTACAGCATGGTTAAAAGTAGATGTAGTATTAAATTGATGGTGGCCACAAGTTAACAACTTGCTATTGCAATCAAAGCTGGCAAAAAGTCTTGTTTGAATCTGATGCTGCAATTTGGATTGATCCACATGTAGACAATAAATTGCGTCACAGAAAATAAAATCAAGACCGTAAAAATTTTTGTAACAATCGTAGTATTTTATTTTAAATATTTGAGTGTTACAATTTCTATGATTCCTCTGATTCTACTTTTCAACAGTTAATAAAGGAGCCTTACGAGCTTAATCTTGAAACTTGTACATGTGGCGCAATTTCATTGGCTTTTTAATTTGACTTGGCGTGCCTTGTCATTTTGACATGTGGCACAATCCTATTGACACGTGGCACCAAACTGGGCCTCTAGGAAGATGACATCTTGGGCTTAATGAAGTGGGCTCATCACTTTAGCCCAATTAAATGGGCTAGCCCAATGGATTACGACTTATTTATTTAATCCATATTTGTTGGACTTATATAACTAATTCAATTATGTTAGCTTAATAAATTTGTTTGAACTAATATATCTTAAATTTAAAATATAATCCAAATTATTTTACGGATTTAATTCTAATAAAATTTATGTGCATACACCACTCATTTGCTTAATAATACTCATATGCAAAAACCCTTCTGTATTTTGATGTCTAGTAGCTTTGTTAGTCTATAAGTTTTGGTGTTTTGCATTTTTCATCTTTGCTATTACACATGTTGATATTATTCTTCCTTAGGAACAGCGTTACGTGCATCATATTCAATGCTGGTTCACTATGCGGTAATGTTGAAAATGGAACAAAATCAGTTTTCATTAAGTCAAATTGTTAAGGAAGTAAAGTCTATATAAGTATTGTAACACTCAAATATTTAAAATAAAATACTAAGATTGTTGTAATATTTTTCGGTCTTGATTTTATTTTCTTGACATAAATTTATTGACTACAAATTTTGGTACGCCCAGTGGGACTAGTTATGCCCTCCATCTCTTTCTCCTGCAAATCAGACACCAGAAGTCATAAGAAGAAGCAAGAAAGAGCTCGTGGATCAAACGCTGCAAATTCCTTCACAAGTTTCAAGCTTCAAGCAATCAAGTTCAGGTGCAAGCAATTAGGTTCAAGCTCAACAACGAATAACAAATCAAGTTCAAGCTCAAGAACGAAGAACAAATCAAGTTCAAGCTCAAGAACGAAGAACAAATCAAGTTCAAGTTCAAGCAATCAAGCTCAAGCTCAAGAACGAAGAACAAATCAAGGTTCAAGGAGTACGAGTTCAAATCAAAGTTCGTGCTAGTTGAATTCAATATCATCGTTCGTGGCAACAACTACATATTCAAGATCAAGCTCAAGGGCCCTTGAATTTATTTACTATTGGAAAGAAGAATCAGAGGATTAATAGAGATTGTAACACTCATATTACTTGAAATAAAATACTACGATTGTCGCGATATTTTTCGGTCTTGATTTTATTTTCTTGATGCAAATTTATTGTCCACAAATTTTGGCACGCCCAGTGGGACCCACACTTTCTTCATCTTCATCACGTTCCTTAGTGTAGACTACAGTATATGGCTTTACCTTCTGTACTTCTTTACATGAAACCACAAGTTTTGTTTGTCGCCTCATTCTGGAAGGAACCAAACTTTGAAAATCCTTAGAGATCTTCTGGATTCTGGATGAAGCGAGTGTTCTTATGCTTTGATAATTTCTCTGAAACTTGTTCCCCTTCATTAATGGACCCAATCTCTTAAATACGGAAGTCCTCACAGTTGATTTTCCAAGTCGATCAAATACATAAGGCCTGTTAGAAGCGGTAGATTCATATTCTACAGTGATATAATTATTGCTTGCCCTTCTTATGGAGATGCGCACTGGTGAGGGTTGTTTATGTCCCAAACCTTCACATGTTTGCTACCAAATCCCAAACCTTGATATGCGAATTTTATTCATCAAATTCCTGAAGTGTTGCACCCGACTGTTGCATCCTGGCTGTTTGACGCTTGGGGATTGGATGTTGTTGGACCACTGCCAAAGTCCTCTGGTGGGAACCTATACATCTTGGCTGCAACTGACTACTTCTCGAAATGGGCTGAAGCTGTTGTTCTTAAGGAAGTAAAGAAGGAGAATATTGCAAGTTTTATCCGAGTAAACATAATCTATCGCTTTGGCATTCCCCGTTACATAATAACGGATAATGGCAAGCCATTCGACAATAGGTTGATGAACAAGATTTGTGATCTCTTTGGCTTCAAGCAACACAACTCTTCTATGTACAATGCTGCCGCCAATGGTCTAGCCGAGGCATTCAACAAGACTCTATGCAACTTGTTAAATAAAGTAGTCTCTAAATCCAAACGAGACTGGCATGACCGTATAGAAGAAGCTCTGTAGACATATAGGACAACTCGTCGCACCCCAATTCAAGCCTAATGAAACTAAGAAATTCCAAATTCTACATTTGATGCCGAAACCTATCAAATCAACTCTGATTGACCTCAAATTTTGCACACAAGTCATAAATGATATAACGAAGTTGTTCCAATTTCCAGAATCAGATTTCGATCCCAATATCAAAAAGTCAACTCCTCGGTCAAACTTCCAAACTTAAATTTCCTATTTTCGCCATTTCAAGCCTAATTTAACTACGAACCTCAAAATAAATATCCGAACATACTTCTAAGTCTGAAATCACCATACGGAGCTATTGGAACTATCAGAATTCCATTCTGGGGTCGTTTATATATAATTCACCATCCGGTCAATTATTTCAAATTAATCTTCCAAAACAAGAATTGTTCTTTCAATTAAATCTCGAATCATCCAAAAATCAAACTTGACCATCCTCGCAAGTCATAATACACATTTCAAAGCTGCTCGAGACCTTAAGCCACCGAACGGAACGCTAATTCTCAAAATGACAAGTCGGATAATAATTAGAAGGATTCACATGGTGTAACTCTCTTAGGAATTTTGTCGAACACCTAGTATGCAAAATGGACTACAAAGCTCTACAATGGTAATATCTTCCTCCCTTAAATAATTTCAACAAGAAACCACCCAAACTAGTTCATTAAGCCCACACACTACTACCTATTATCACATGCATGGCCTATTTCCAACCCCCATAACCTAATTAAACCCATAACAATTGCATGAAGGTTTTAGGACAAGGTCTTGCCCGGATAGATGATAATCTAGTGATTGATTTCCTTGATTCTTGAAGGTTGGTGCAAGATTGGATGATTAGAGTGTTAGGTTTCCTCCTTCTCTTTCTAAAATTCTCTTACCTCTCTCTAAAATCATCAGATAATCACCCCAAAATGAGCCCCAAAGGCTATTTATCAAAATGGGCTGGGTTATAAAAATAAGAAAATGGACCCTCCGAACTCAGGTCTGCGGTTGCAGAATAGACCGCATAACAGGTATGCGGTCCGCAAAATGGATCGCGAAACTGATGCCCAAAAATTGGGCTGCACTGGATCGGTTTGCGATAGGTCTGCGGTCCGCAGACCACTTATGAGGCCATAGAATGGGCCGCAGAATCGCCCAATGAGATTTCCTCGTGCAACTCTACGACAGAAGTGTGGACTGCAAAACAGGTTTGCGATCGCACAATGGACCACAAAACAACCCTCAAAATTCAACAACACCCTGTTCAACTCTACGACGATTATGCGGCCCGTAGAATGGATCTGCGGCCGCGAATCTGACTGCATAATTGGCCCTTCAGCAAAATATATTCCACTAACACCTCGCTGCATTCTTTAACCCAAAAAGTTTGTACCGCCTACGGAAATAATTCCAAATGATAAAGGTCTAATCTTTAATCAAAACTCCAAATTCAACCAAAAGTCAAATCCGAGCTCGTACCTCGAAACCCGACAAAACTCACAAAATTCGACAACCCATTCAATTACGAGTCCAACCACAATCAAATCTGACTCCGAATTGATGTTCAAAACTCAAAAATTCACTCTATGAAACTTTCGACAAACCCCCCACCCCCAATTTTCCTTTTGAAATCATCAACCAAATGACAAAAACGAGGATAGATTCATGAAATATAATCACAACCGAGCAGAAAACACTTATCCCAATTCTTATAGTGAAAATCGCTTCAACAATCGTCTCAATCCTACGTCTATAGTTCCAAATATGAATAAAATGGCCAAATTCTCGATTTAAAGCTTCTGCCCAACCATCTTCGCTTTTGCGAACAAATGAGCCGCTTCTGCGACAATACATCCGCTTCTGTGGAACCAGCTGAAAACTCGACCCTCGCACTTGCAGGCAAAATAGCCGCTTCTGCGATATCGCAGGTGCGAGCCATCATCCGCTCATGCGCAAGACCTCGCTTCTGCGCTCCATCCAACCGCACCTGCGTATCCGCACATGCGCTCAAATCTCCTCTTCTGCGATCTTCCTCACCCAGCCTTTTCTCTCTTCTGCGATGGACAACCTGCATCTGAGAAGTCGCTTCTGCGACCAAGACTCCGCAGCGGCTGCACCAACACCAGAAATCTTCAGCAATGCAACAAGAGATAAAAATGATCCGAACCACGTCCATAACTCACCCGAGCCCCTCGGGCCCCCGTCCAAATATACCAACAAGTCCCATAACATAAAACGGACCTACTCGAGGCCTCAAATCATGCATAAAACATCGGAACGACGAATCGCACCTCAAATCAAACTTAATGAACTTTTGAACTTTCAACTTCCAAAACTCGCGCCGAAACATATTAAACCAACCCGGAATGAGCTCAAATTGCACACAAGTCCCAAATAATATAACGAAACTATTCAAATTCCCGAAACCACAATCCGAACCCGATATCATCAAAGTCAACTCTCGGTCAAACTTATGAATCTTTTAAATTTCTAACTTTTGCCAATTAGCGCTGAAACCTTCTAGAAATATCCAAATGCAAATACGGGCATACGCCCGAGTCCAAAATTACCATCCGGACCTAACGGAACCATCAAAACTCCAATCCGATGTTAAATACTAAAAAAAGTCAAATTTGGCCAATTCTTCTAATTTAAGCTTAAATCATAAAATTCATTCTTCTAAATCGATTCCGAATAACCTGAAAACCAAAACCGATGATTCATATGAGTCATAATATATCATACAGAGCTACTCATGCCTGTAAACTACCGAGCAAAGTGCAAATATTCAAAATGACCGGTCGGGTCGCTACATCCTCCCCCACTTAAACATACGTTCGTCCTCGAATATGTCCAGAGTTGTTCCAAAGCCATCAAATCGCCGTGTAACCTATCCATGCACATACCCGGGGCTGGTCCCATGTTACCCTAATCCATATAAGCCTGACGACACAACTTAATTGCAGATCCTTAATTCAACCTTAGCCCATAAACCTTGGAATCCAATTTTTCAACATCCGAAATTTCCTATAAGACCCAAATCTCGTATCTATACACTGTATAAGTCTGAATAAACTGCATCGAGCCTTAACCGTAATCCAATACACAATCACATGATATACCACATAACTCAAATACTCATAGTTATAATTTCTAATCACCGTAGCTGCTTAAAAATAAATCGGTACTGGTAATAAACCTCATATCAAACAAAACCTCGTTCTAAAACCTTCGTACACTGCCGATGATGAAAGAAACATGCAGAAACTCCACTTATCAAATCTTAAGTGGGTTCATAATGTAACTAACTCTGGTTCATTGATCGAATAATTCCTTTCGTGCCTTCTCAACTTTCTTTAAAAGTAAGCAATTAATTTTCAAGGTCGTTCTGCCACTTATTGCATGAATACTTGGCTTATCTTAGTGCCCACATATATTGGAATTTCGTGCAACTCATATGATCTTGAATGTTACTTTTAATTTTACTTCCCATTCATTAGTCACGATAGGTGCCACTTTATTATGGAGTGCATACAATATTGTAGTGAGATAGTTATTCCAAGATCATTTCTTCTTCAGGTCAATATTGTCACGCCCCGACCTTGGGATGCTCTCGCTCCATCGAGTCAGCTGGAGATTCTTCATCTGATTTCTCAACACCCATAACTATTCGGACACTGACTCCTCTTCCTTGTACTTTGCTTCTTTCTCTATCTCAACATATTGATCGATCTCGTATGGCGCTATGACCGTGACGTGCTTGATAATGGTAGGCTCTGAGGTGGCATATACAGGTAGAACATACCGCTCATGTGTGGCAGTGTGTGCTGCATGCTTGTGTTGGGTCTGATTGTTGGCAAAAGTGACATTGTCATGAGGAGGGGTGTGAACTAAGTTGGTAGTGACAGGTGTGTTTTATGGTGTCTCGACATAATTTGTGACATAAGGGTTATGTATAAGGGGATTTGGCGGATTTGCGAGGGATACATGCGACATAACTTGGGTCTTGGGATTTGTAGTAACTATGGTTGGGGTACTGTTTGTTTGTTAGGTAGTTGAAGGGAAATGATCAAGGATTGAGTCTAATGAGGGGAAGAGGGATGGTTGTGGAATCATCGTCACAACCAAGTGTGTCAGCTCCTTGATATGTTGTACTTCTTCTCTCAGCGATTCCATTTCTTGTGCCATTCTGGCAACGTGCTCATCATTTCGGGTGTCATTCTTTTCCCCTAATTTCCTTGGGTTGTCGGCTATTACTAGAGCATTTCCTGTCGGGTCATCGGTTGTAGACATCTTTCCATTAGATCTTAGATTATACGGTGGATCAGCCAGTTTTATGTATCAACACAAACCAACCTCTATTTTCGGGGGGATAAAATAAAGAAATAAAGCGAGAAAATAAAGAAAAGTAGAAGTTAGTTTCAGCAATCGTACAAATATAAGCACACAAAGCAGTTAGTTCACGTGTTCAAATAGGCGGGTTTCCTAATATGCGTAGGACCTCTCTTTGCCGGAGGGAGGCTTATGTCGCGAATGTTTGACGAACAATCAGATTTTGACACATTTAAATCTGGAGCAAACTTTGGTCTTTCATTAATATGCTTTGGATTACAATAGATGGGAGCGGTGGTTACTACATTATTTTTCAAAGTTCACAAGATTACATAGGCTCATAGGCTTGCCCTAAGGGAAATGAAAAGGGGTACAAGATGAAGAGAAATTAGCCAGCCACTAATAATCGTCGCTCCAGTCACATCCCAAGCTTTCTTCTTCAGGCTCCTCCTTTGGGTTCTCTTCAACTTCTTCCTCCTCCTTATCATTGTTGTACTCAAGCTCTTCTTCAGGATCCTCTTTCGGCTCTGTTTCTGATTCAATCTATATGTATTCAATCACCCGATCATTGTCCTCCGGTGGTGGCAATGTGTAGTCGACCGACCCTGGAACCACTTGCCGATGCATGGTGGCGGTAACGAGATAATGGGGCAAAATCTCATGATATATCTGCAAAGCTACTTCTGAATCCTCTAGTCCAGTCAATCCTTCTCTGCTAGGCCGGGCCAACTCATCCTCCTCATTGATCCACACAAAGTATTTAGGAGTGCACCAGGAATTCTGACCCATTGCCATCATGATCAAGTCGTTCTATTCATCTTGAAGTCTCCTCACCCTTGGGATTGGAATTTATCCATTGTAGTCATCTTCATATAAAGCTATCCTTGACCATAGGTGAAGGTGTTAGGAACCTCCTAAAATCTACCCGAGGTAGCTCCTTAGAGATTAGGCAAGGTTCAGGGAAGTAAAGGTCTATATTCTGCTTAGTTCAGTGCTTAAGGTTTGAAACTATTCTAAATCTTGTCTTTAAAGTCTACTTGTTTTTGAAAGAAATTTTATATATGCTTTGGAAATGGAGTCATAGGTTTTATAAAGTTTATAACTCATGAAATAATTTTGAAAAGGTTTTTTCCTAAAAAGTAAAGGAAAATATTTGTGAAAGATCTTTTGAAATGTTTAAGCCCTTTAAAGACTAGTAAAGTACTGCTATGTTTGAAATATTTCTATCCTTTGAAACACAGTGGCCGCCCGTGTAACATAGTAAAGTAAAACATATCATGGGTGTACCTTTTGAAAAATCGATTTCAAACCGGGGTTATGCTCTTCTTTTTAAAACTCATTGAAGTTCACTAGTTGTAATTCATCAGCCGTGTTTGATTGTATTTGTTAAAGACCAGCCTTGAAATATTCTTTCAATTCCGATTCCCCTTTTTAAAAGAGATGTCGTTTCTTTTTAAGGTCTGTTCAATATTGAAAACTTCATAAAAATAGTTAGTAATCAAAAGAATGAAGCTTTTATTTGTTAATAGAAAATTATCAGAATGTTGAAGTATTTTGGTGAACATAATAGATAAACTCAGATTCTTTTCATTTTACCTATGGCCTTTGGGTTTGCCTAGGTTCCTAAAATGATCAAAGTATAACCGAAACATTCAATAACAACGTTAGTATAACATATATACAGAGAATAAATAACAAATTTCATTTATCTAAGAGCGAGAAAGGAAAGGGAACTGGACTCAAATTGGGCCACAGAAAATTCAGGCCCAGCATGCTTCATACACAGCAGCGACAAACTTTGAAAGAGCATCCTAAGCTGGAACTTGGGCCTAAGTTCTAAGGAACTCAGCAGGCCCAATTCAATCATACATACAAAAGAAAATAAAGACCATTAGTGAAATCAATATGAGGCCCTCAGAATGGAGTTTTGTTAGTTTCGTTAGCTCCGTTGAGTGATTTTGGACTTAGGAGAGCGTCCAGATTGTAATTTGGAGGTCCGTAGTCGAATTAGTCTTGAAATGGCGGAAGTTGAATTCAATCATACTACTGGGAGTGAACTTTTTGATATCGAGGTCGAATTCAGATTCCAAAAGTTGGAGCAGGTCCGTAATATCAAATGTGACGTGTGTGCAAAATTCGAGGTCAATTGGACGTGTTTTGATAGGTTTCAGCATCGGTTGTAGAAGTTGAAATTTCAAAGTTTATTGATTTTTACTTGAGGTGTGATTCATCGTTTCGAGGTTGTTATGCGTGAGTTGAAGCTCCAAGTAGGTTCGTTTCGTCATGTAGAACTTGTCTGCAAAATTTGGCGCCATTTGGAGTTGATTTGATATGGTTCGGATGCTCGGTTGCGATTCTAGAAGTTCTTGAAGTTTACTTTGATCTTCATGCATTTTGGCGTCCGATTCATGCTTATAGAGGTTATTTTGATGATTTGATCGTGCAAGCGAGTTCTTGTTGTATTTCTGGACCTAGGTGCATAGTTGGTTTAGAGCCTCGGGGGCTCGGGTGAGTTTCAGATTGGATCCAGAATGATTTTTCATGATTTTTGAGTGTTGGTACTGGTGTCATCGCATTTGCGATGTTTTTGTCGCAAATGCGACTATCGCAATTGCGAAGCAGCCTCGCATTTGCGAAACTGGGCTTCTGGGTAAAGGACTCACATTTGCGAAGAAGTTTCTGCTTTTGCGAAGCCTGTTGAGTTCACATTTGCGGACTCGGTATCGCATTTGCGAGAAAGGCCTAGGCGGGGTTAGTTCGCTTTTGCGACCAACTGGTCGCTTTTGCAAAGAACCAATGCTCGCATTTGCGACCTTTTTGGTCGCATTTGCGAAGGCAGCAGAGAATTTCGTTATTAGTTGTTCGCATTTGCGGGGTTCGCATTTGTGAACCCCATGTCGCAAATGCGACATCTGCAGCCTGCATATAGCTGAGAATTACGAGACTTAGCTTCATTTTGTTATATTTTGAATTTGCGAACCCCATGTCGCAAATGCGACATCTGCAGCCTACATATAGCTGAGAATTCCGAGACTTAGCTTCATTTTGTTATATTTTGAACCCTAGCTTCGATGGGAGGCAATTTTGTGAAGGGATTCTCATGCAAAATCATTGGATAAGTACCTCTAATCAATTCTCAACTACATTTCATGATTTTACATAAGATTTAACATCAAATTCATGAGAATCTAGGCAAAAATTTGGGGATTTTTTCAAAACTTTGAAAAAAGAAAATTTGAGATTTGAGAGTCGAATAGGACTCAGATTTGGAAACAAAATACGTATTTGGACTCGTGAGGCTATGGGTAGTCAAGACCTACCCTTGGACCCGGGTTTTGACCGGGCGGGCTTGGGGGTTGACTTTTGTTGACTTTTTAAAAAATATATAAAAATCACAGCTTTATTAATTGAAATTATTTTCCCTTGCATTGTGTGATGTATTTAAGTCGTCTTTGGCTAGATTGAGTTGAGCGGAGGTGAATTTGTAAAGAAAAAGCTAAATTAAGTATTGATTTAGCCGAATTGATGTAAGTGTCTTGCCTAACTTTATTGAGGGAATTTTTTCTACTATTTGACATTGTTTGCTACATGCGGGGGTGATACATATATGAGGTGACGAGCATATATGCATGTGCCAGGGTTAACTATGCTCGAGGGTAAATTATGTTATAAATTGTGTCTTGTAGAATCACGTGACCTTCTTGCCTCATGCCTTACTTGACTCCTAGATACTAAGAACATAGTATTAAATGTTAGAAACTAAGACTTAGCTTATTATAACTTGATCAAATTTGATGGAATTATGAGAATACATTGGTGTGTTCAATTACGAATTCTCGGAAAATGGTTATAATTGGACAAAAGTCCATATGGGCTTTGGCCTAACTTAGCCATGCACTGTTGAACATGAGCTCGTTAGCTAGCGGCCCATCGTATTTTAAGGTCTGTCAAACATAGGCCGTCTGACCTATTGGAACACATGAAGACTAGGCCCTCTTCAGGATTGTTGGACTCATGCCCTAGTCTGTAACCCATATGTCTTTAGTTTGACTTATAATTTATATAAGAATTTTTTTAAACACTATAGTTTAGAGCCTGGTAACTGTAGTTTATCTAATAACTATTCGTAGCTAATGTTTAAGTGATTATTTTCAATATCATCCTAATATTTTGAATATCATATCAATTACGAACTCTCGGAAAATGGTTATAATTGGACAAAAGTCCATATGGGCTTTGTCCTAACTTAGCCATGTAATGTTGAACATGGGCTCGTTAGCTAGCAGCCCATCGTATTTTAAGGTCTATCAAACATAGGCCCGTCCGACCTATTGGAACACATGAAGACTAGGCCCTCTTCAGGATTGTTGGACTCATGTCCTAGCCTGTAACCCATATATCTTTAGTTTGACTTATAATTTATATTGGAATTTTTTAAAACACTATAGTTTAGAGCCTGGTAACTGTAGTTTACCTAATTACTATTTGTAGCTACTGTTTAAGTGATTATTTTCAATATCATCCTAATCTTTTGAATGTCAGATCAATTATGAATTCTAGAAAAATGGTTAAAATTGTACAAAAGTCCATATGGGCTTTGGCCTAACTTATCCATGCAGTGTTGAACATGGGCTCGTTAGCTAGCAGCCCATCGTATTTTAAGGTCTGTCAAACATAGGCTGCCCGACCTATTGGAACACATGAAGACTAGGCCCTCTTCAGGAAGCCTATTTATCAAAATGGGGTCGGGTTATGAAAATAGGAAAATTAACCCTCCGAACTCAGGTGTGCGGTCGCATAATGGACCGCACAATCGGTATGCGGGTCACACAATGGACCGCAAAATCGATGCCCAGAACTGGGCTGCACTGGCCAGGTTTGCGACCATTTTGCGGTCGCATAACCACTTTTACAATCGCATAATGATTCCGCTGTCGCACATCTGACCGCAAAATCACATTCTTCCAGCTTTTGGTAATTTGGTCATAACGTCTTGTAGGAGTGTCCAAATGACAAACGGTTTGAAGTGTTAGAAACTAAACTCGAAGATATTTAATTTGATAGGTCATACATCACATAAATCCTTACATATATGTAGATATGCTCGTCCAAAGTTTGGTCTTGTGCGTACCCATTTGAAACTTTAGTCTATCATGAAATTTCCAACTTGACTTGGACTTAGGGCTCTCCTTAGACCCCACATCACTCATAATATACCTTGTACACTTATTATCATATCCAATTGATATACATCATAT